>NC_143014.1:160132053-160327053 GCF_055824585.1 Amblyomma mixtum | reverse complement strand
CCCAGAATCAAGTCTCTAGAACACTCGGGGAGTACGACAATTCACCAACGTACGTGAAACCACTAATCCCAACTCTAGCCGTACACTTGCCCACAGGGGAAATTAGGTGGCCACCAGTGGTGCAAATGGGGGTCCCCGTCCACGGTGTCAGAACTTTCTTAAGTTCTCCAGCAAAGACACGGCTCATAACAGAATAATCAGCACCGGTATCGAGCAGCGCGGTAATCTCAGTGCCATCAACTGTCACACGCAAATCGGATGCAGCGTATCTGATACTGTCGCTGCCTCTCTCTGTCCAGGTATCGTCGGCTCGAGGGTTTCGCGATGGAGGGTCTTGACACGTCCCGACGTCAGCGGCCTTGCCTCCAGAGGTCGCTGGTGTTAGTTTTCCCGACGCGGACTCGGCGAGCGACGGCCAGCAGAGCTACTCTGGCGGCCAGGGCTGGATGAGCGATAACGGAGAGGCGAAGGGGAACGCGACTCGCGCCTTCCAGAGTAGGCAGGGTTCTGGCGTGCCCATAGATGCTGCACAATCTCATGCGGACGTTCGCCGTTCTGAGGGCAGGGTGCGTCGGGATGGAAACCGCGAAGGCCCACTTGGCGGTACGGACATGCTCGGTAGAGGTGACCGGGCTCCCCACAGTGGTAGCACAGAGGCCTGCGGTCCGGTGTACGCCACAAATCCGACTTGCGAGGCCGTGGCTCAGCTGTAGCAGATGCGGTTGCGGAATATGCGGCGATGTTACTCACGGGGGTCGCCGGGGCCATACCGTAGCCAGGCACGCTTGCGTGACATGTGCCGATGTTGCTCCCGCCAGGCGTTGGGGTAACGGGACCGTAGCCTGTCGTGCGACGTACAACGGATGCGTACGTGGGTCTGTCATCGAACCGGGACGGCGCTTCGGGGACAGGAGGTGCCTGCGCAACCTGTCGCACCTCGTCCCTGACGACTTCAGTCAGTGCTGCCAGCGGCGCAGGTGCAACCTGGGGCAGATGGATCCGTTGGAGTTCCTCCCGGACAACTGAGCGAATTAGTTCGCGCAAGGTGTCTGCACTGCCGCCGAGACACGACGAAAAGCCTTCGGGCACCATGCAGTTGATGTCCCGGTTGTACTGGCGGGCCCGTTGGTGCAGCGTCGTCTCCATCGTGGTCGCCTCGGTTAGAAATTCCGCCACCGTGCGGGGTGGGCTGCGCACGAGGCCCGCGAACAGCTCCTGCTTAACCCCACGCATGAGATGGCGTAGCTTCTTCTCCTCTGTCATGTTGGGGTCGGCGCGCTTGAAAAGACGGGCCATGTCTTCGGTGTACATGCGCACGCTCTCGTTCGTGCGCTGTTTTCGGGAGTGCAGCGCAGCTTCAGCCTTCTCCCGGCGGTCAGCGTTGGGGAACGTAGCCAGGAGACTCCGGCAAAACGTCTCCCAGGTGGGAAGGGTAGCCTCGGGGTTTTCAAACCACGTCCGAGCAGACTCTTCCAGGGCAAAGTAGACGTTATTGAGCTTGCGCTCGTCGCACCAGCCGTTGTAGCGTGCGACCCGCTCGAAGGTCTCCAGCCAGTCCTCAGCGTCTTCAAACACGTCACCGTGAAAAGATGGCGGTGTTCGCGGTGGGTGGCAAAGGATCGGCGCCAGGGGCCTGGTGTCAGCGGCCATGGCAGTTGGACTCGACGGTAGAGGCTGGATCGGCGGCGGGGTCCTGGTGTCAGTGGCCATGTCAGTTTGACTCGGCGGTCGAGGCTGCGTCGTCCTTGTTGGCGGGGGAAGGGGCCCAAATTCAGGCGACTCTCCGCGGAGGCGGCGGCTGGGTCACTGGTGAACCGGTGTGAGGCCCGTAGTGACGCTGTACGGAGTGTGCAAGTCAGGAAGCGTACCCAGCACTGCTCCACCAAACTGTAGCGTGCAACGCCAAAAAGAACACCAGCGCAGAGACGCAAAAACCTGCGGCGGTCCCTCAGAGGTTCGAGCGCGCGCGCGAGAGCCAACTAACTTGTTCCTCTTCTCGTGCATGCACTACTTCTGTCTCTTCGGATGCACGTATGTATCAATATATTGTCACGGACGCCGGTAGGACGTTCTATCCCTGGCAGAACAGTACCTGGCGAGCACACTGGGCAGAGCGCAGCCGGCAGGCACTAGCACCGAGCAGAAGAGGACGAAGTCCGGCGCGCGACAAAGGTCGAAGACAGACCGCACGGGGGCGCCGGTAGAGTGATGGCTAAACTAAGTGCGGCATTGCCCCTCCCCTCTGGAAAGGCATCGACTCGATGCCTGAAAGTGAGGGGGAGCCACGTGTGGGTGTTAACAGAATCCCAGGCACCGAACGTGGTGAGAGTTGTCCTAGCGGGCATGGTATGGCTTGAGTCTTGCGACGTGCACAATTTCGGATGTCGGCGGGCGTCTGGAAGAACGAACACTCCCTTGCGGGCGCACTTCATACGTAACGTCGCTGAGTTTGCGGAGGACCTCGTAGGGGCCGAAGTAACGGCGTAAAAGCTTCTCGGAGCGACCGCGCAGACGGATGGGGCTCCAAACCCACACTTGATCGCCAGGCTGGAAAATGACTTCGCGGTGACGGAGGTTATAGCGGTGAGCATCGACTTCTTGCCGCACGCAGGTTCGTTGCCGAGCCAGCCGGCGGGCAGCCTCTGCATGGCGAACGAATGCATCATCGTCGGCAACGGATGGGCGTGCAATATCGGGCAACAACATCGTGTCCAACATAGTCACGACTTCACGACCGTGTACCAAACGAAATGGCGTGAACCCCGTCGTCTCTTGAAGGGCAGTATTGTAGGCAAACGAGACGTACGGAAGGATTTCGTCCCAGTTCTTATGGTCATCGTCGACGTACATAGAAATCATATCAGCGATAGTCTTATTGAGGCGCTCGGTTAGGCCGTTGGTTTGAGAATGGTAAGCAGTGGTCTTACGATGACTTGTGCCACTGAGCCGCATAACTTCCTGAGTAAGCGTGGACGTGAACGCTGTGCCTCGGTCAGTTAAAACAACATAAGGGGCGCCATGGCGGAGGACTATGCTGATGATGAAAAAGTCAGCAATTTCAGCAGCAGTGCCGCGGGGAAGGGCTGTCGTCTCACAATACCGGGTGAGGTAGTCGGTGGCAACCACAATATACCGGTTACCCAATGATGACGTGGGAAATGGGCCCAGTAAGTCCATGCCGACTTGGTGGAAAGGAATTCTCGGCGGAGCAATGGGTTGGAGCAAGCCAGCCGGCTTGAAAGGTGGTTTCTTCCGACGTTGACACTCGCGGCAAGTGCGTACATAACGCTTGACAGCCGCAGAAAGCCTGGGCCAGTAATAACGGTGACGAACTTGTGCCATCGTTCGAGAAAATCCGAGGTGGCCGGAAGGAAGCTCGTCGTGGCATGCCTGCAAAACGTCAGTGCGGAGCGTCGTTGGAACCACGAGCAGGTAACCAGAGTCCGTCGGGCCGTAATTTCGTTTGTAGAGGACGCCATCTCGCAAGCAAAACGACGACAAGCCACGCACGAATAGACGAGGCGGTAACGAGGCGGTACCCTCAAGATAATCGATGAGTGGCCGCAATTCCGTGTCGTCCCTCTGTTGTTGAGCGAGGGCGGACGTGGTCAGAGCACCAATAAAGAGAGGGTCATCTTCGAGGTCATCAGAGCTGGACGGGATAGGAGCACGGGACAAGCAGTCTGCATCGCTGTGTTTGTTTCCCGACTTGTAGACAACTGTTACATAAAATTCTTGCAAGCGAAGGCTCCAACGAGCTAGCCGGCCCGAGGGGTCTTTAAGATTCGCCAGCCAACACAGTGAGTGGTGGTCACTCACGACCCGAAACGGGCGACCATACAAGTAGGGCCGGAACTTCGTTATCGCCCACACAACAGCTAGGCACTCCTTTTCAGTGGTTGAGTAATTGGCCTCGGACCGAGACAGCGTACGGCTGCCGTAAGCAATCACGCGCTCAACACCATCTTGCCACTGGACGAGGACAGCACCGAGGCCAATGTTGGTGGCATCGGTGTGAAGTTCTGTATCCGCCTCCTCGTCGAAATGGGCAAGAATGGGCGTTGTTTGTAGGCGTTTGCGGAGCTTTTCGAAGGCGTCCTGCTGTTCCTGTGCCCAGACGAAAGGCTGATCGTCTTTTGTCAGCCGTGTGAGAGGCTCAGCCAGCCTGGAGAAGTCTTGCACGAAGCGTCTGTAATATGCGCAGAGGCCAAGAAACCGGCGCACAGCTCGCTTATCAGTGGGAGTCGGGAACGCAGCTACAGCGGCCGTCTTGTCGGGGTCGGGGCTGACACCCTCAGGTGTCACAACATGGTCCAAAAACTTCAGCCGTTGGTACGCGAAGTGGCATTTTTCGGGTTTTAGAGATAGACCGGCTGATCGGATGGCCGTCAATACTGCACTCAAGCGTTTGAGATGTTCTTCGTAGGTCGCAGCGAAAATAACCACATCATCAAGATAGACGAGACACGACTGCCATTTGAGGCCAACCAGGACAGTGTCCATCATTCGTTGAAAGGTGGCAGGAGCGGTACACAGGCCAAAGGGGAGCACCTTGAACTCGTACAAGCCGTCGGGGGTTATGAACGCGGTCTTTTCACGGTCACGTTCATCGACTTCGATCTGCCAGTACCCACTGCGTAGATCAAGAGAGGAAAAGTATCGGGCATGACGCAGGCGATCGAACGAGTCATCAATTCGGGGCAACGGATAAACGTCCTTTTTAGTAA
Organism: Amblyomma mixtum; assembly: GCF_055824585.1. Lineage (NCBI taxonomy): Eukaryota > Metazoa > Arthropoda > Arachnida > Ixodida > Ixodidae > Amblyomma > Amblyomma mixtum. The sequence continues at coordinate 160,322,326 of NC_143014.1, read as the reverse complement.
TCTTGTTGAGGCGACGATAGTCGACGCAGAATCGGAGAGTGCCATCCTTCTTGGCGACCAGCACAACGGGCGAAGCCCACGGGCTTGTTGACGGCTGGATAACCTCGTCGCGGAGCATTTCCTCAACCTGCCTCCGAATCACCTCCCGTTCTTTCGCAGACACTCGATAGGGGTGGTGTTGTATAGGCCTCTGGCCTTCATCCACTACAATGCGGTGTTTAGCGACCGATGTTTGCCGAACTTTAGAAGTGGTCGCAAAGCAGTCACGAAAAGAGTCGAGGATCATGTGGAGGCGGTGTTTCTGATCGGCGGTTAGGTCGGGGTTCACGTCAGTCATAACGGGGGCGTCAGACGTCGATGCATGGGTATCGTTGAGGGACAAGGCGCAGTGGGAGACTGAGTCACTAATTTCATCGAAATAGGCTATGGCGGTTGCTTGCGGCAAGTGGCGGTATTCGGCGCTAAAGTTCGTAACAAAAAGCTGCGTTCGCAGTCCGCGGAGGGAAGTAACACCCCGCGCAACGCAGACTTGTTGACTCAGCAGTAACGACAGGTTACCTTCCGCAACCCCGTGAGGAGTGCGTGGGTTGGAACACTCCACCGTAATAAACAAACTGGAGCGGGGTGGTAGCGTGACATTGTCATCACACACGCGAAAACAGGCCTGTCGGGCTCGCTGCTGTCGGCTATGGCACAATGAGGTGAGAACGTCACGACAAGTTCGCGGAGGTTGATTATCGCACCGTGTTCCCGAAGAAAATCTAACCCGAGGATGAGGTCCTTCGAGCAATGAGCCAACACAGCGAAGCAGGCAGTGAAGGTGACACCACGAATCTCCATTCTAGCGGTGCAGACGCCAAGCGGTGTCACCAGATGGCCTCCAGCTGTCCGGATGTGCGTTCCAGGCCAAGGTGTCAGTACTTTCCTCAGGACAAGCGTCAGACCACGATTCATGACGGAGAAATCGGCGTCGGTATCTACGAGAGCAGTCACGCGGCGGCCATCAACGATGACCGGGATTTCAGCCGAAGCTTGGTCACCTTCAGAAAAAACGCTGTGTGAGGGAGGTCGGACTAGGGGATCGTTCTCGCGGTCGGGTTGGGGCGTCAAGCGGAGGCGTCTCCGTTCGTCGAAAAGTCGTCGGACTTAAGGGTCGTTCAGATTGTCCAATTGAGGCGTCAAGCGAAGGCGTCTCTAGGCGTCGAAAGGTCGTCGCGGCGTGGGGTCGGAGGTCGGGTCGCATGCTAACGTCGGTGAGCGGAGGATGTTCGTCATTATGTCCGATGACGGCGGCCCTACCTCCGGGGGTCGCCGTCCTCAGTTTTCCCGGCGCGGGCTGGAGGACTGCCGGACGTAGGACTGGCGGGCTGGTGAAGAAAACCGTCGAGGCGACGGTGACCTGTACTGACGTTGGACAGTGGGTGCAGGTGGGACGTTGGCCGCAAGGTACTGATCGATCCCGCGGGGTCGTTCACCATAGCGTGGCAGGGGTGCGTCGGGCGAAAAGCCGCGCAGGCCAATCCGGCGGTACGGGCAGTGACGACGGATGTGACCTGCTTCGCCGCAGTGAAAGCACAGGGGCCTGTTGTTCGGCGTTCGCCACATGTTTGCCTTCGTGACGGGTGGGCGGTCGTCTGGCAGCGCTGTCGTATGCGGGAATCGGTAGGACGGCGCGGTAGGGGCAGGAGAGTAGAACGCCGGCGGTGGTGGCGCAGGACTTCGCAATGCCTCGCTGTATGTCATCACATAGGGCGCTGGCGGTTGAGGAGGTGGAGTGGGCTGCACCGTGCGGCGTATCCCGTCACGTACAGCCTCCGAGATGGCGGTGACACTAGGAGGCTGCTCCACAGAGCGAAGCTTCTGCAGCTCTTCGCGAACGATGCTCCTGATGAGCTCTCGGAGGGAGGTGTTCTCATCCCCGGGCCTCGGCATGTGGCACTCCACAGCAGTGATGTTTGACGGACGGCCGTAGTGCGCAAACCGCTGCTGAAGGGCACGCTCCATGCCTGCCGCCTCCTTTGCAAAATCGGCGACTGTAGCCGGAGGATCGCGTACGAGCCCAGCGAACAATTGCTCCTTCACGCCCCGCATCAAATGGCGCACCTTCTTGGCTTCCGACATCGAAGGATCAGCGCGGTTAAAAAGCCGGGTCATATCCTCCACGAACATCGCCACGCTCTCGTTTGGCTGCTGCGCTCTCGATTGCAGGGCCAATTCAGCACGCTCCCTCCGTTCGTTGCTACTGAACGTATCCAGCAACTGACGCCGGAAGTCTTGCCAGGTGTGGATGGCGGACTCGTGGTTTTCGAACCACGTCTTGGCGGTGTCCTGGAGGGCAAAGTAGACGTTCCGAAGCTTGTGGTCCTCGTCCCACAGATTAAATTCAGAGACCCTGTCATACCCGTCCAACCAGTCCTCCACATCTTCAAACTTGTCACCATGAAACGACGCGGGCGTACGAGGCGAATGAAGAAGCAGCGGTGGCGAACTCACAGTTTGCTGGAAGGTCTGGCTGGCCACCGTAGAGGTCATCTTGCGGGATGGCGCGGTGAGGGGATTGTACTCGGGGGCTAAGCCTTTCAAGCGGCGGCTTGACTTGTGGACAGGTGTCGTGTCCAGGGGGGGTGGCTGAGCGCTGGAGGTTCCTGGGACCTCTTCGTACATAGATCGTACCCAGCAGCTGCACCAAAATGTCACGGACGCCGGTAGGACGTTCTATCCCTGGCAGAACAGTACCTGGCGAGCACACTGGGCAGAGCGCAGCCGGCAGGCACTAGCACCGAGCAGAAGAGGACGAAGTCCGGCGCGCGACAAAGGTCGAAGACAGACCGCACGGGGGCGCCGGTAGAGTGATGGCTAAACTAAGTGCGGCAATATAGTGGCTGGCTTGTTGGTTACACATCTTGACAACAACAGCGCGGTCGGAACACGGACGAGAAAGACTGAGACAAACACAGGCGCTAAACTAGTGATGAGCTTGCTTAATATATAGTGGCTGGCTTGTTGGTTACACATCCTGACAACAACAGCGCGGTCGGAACACGGACGAGAAAGACTGACACAAACACAGGCGCTGAACTAGTGATGAACTTGCTTAATATATAGTGGCTGACTTGTTGGTTACACATCTTGACAACAACAGCGCGGTCGGAACACGGACGACAAAGACTGAGACAAACACAGGCGCTAAACTAGTGATGAGCTTGCTTAATATATAGTGGCTGGCTTGTTGGTTACACATCTTGACAACAACAGCGCGGTCGGAACACGGACGAGAAAGACTGAGACAAACATAGGCGCTGAACTAGGGATGAACTTGCTTAATATATAGTGGCTGGCTTGTTGGTTACACATCTTGACAACAACAGCGCGGTCGGAACACGGGCGAGAAAGACTGACACAAACAGAAGCGCTGAACTAGTGATGAACTTGTTTAATATATAGTGGCTGGCTTGTTGGTTACACATCTTGACAACAACAGCGCAGTCGGAACACGGGTGAGAAAGACTGACACAAACACAGGCGCTGAACTAGTGATGAACTTGCTTAATATATAGTGGCTGACTTGTTGGTTACACATCTTGACAACAACAGCGCGGTCGGAACACGGACGACAAAGACTGAGACAAACACAGGCGCTAAACTAGTGATGAGCTTGCTTAATATATAGTGGCTGGCTTGTTGGTTACACATCTTGACAACAACAGCGCGGGCGGAACACGGACGAGAAAGACTGAGACAAACATAGGCGCTGAACTAGTGATGAACTTGCTTAATATATAGTGGATGGCTTGTTGGTTACACATCTTGAAAACAACAGCGCGGTCGGAACACGGGCGAGAAAGACTGACACAAACACAGGCGCTGAACTAGGGATGAACTTGCTTATTATATAGTGGCTGGCTTGTTGGTTACACATCTTGACAACAACAGCGCAGTCGGAACACGGGTGAGAAAGACTGACACAAACACAGGCGCTGAACTAGTGATGAACTTGCTTAATATATAGTGGCTGGCTTGTTGGTTACACATCTTGACAACAACAGCGCGGTCGGAACACGGGTGAGAAAGACTGACACAAACACAGGCGCTGAACTAGTGATGAACTTGCTTAATATATAGTGGCTGGCTTGTTGGTTACACATCTTGACAACAACAGCGCGGTCGGAACACGGGTGAGAAAGACTGACACAAACACAGGCGCTGAACTAGTGATGAACTTGCTTATTATATAGTGGCTGGGTTGTTGGTTACACATCTTGACAACAACAGCGCAGTGGGAACACGGGTGAGAAAGACTGACACAAACACAGGCGCTGAACTAGTCATGAACGTGCTTAATATATAGTGGCTGGCTTGTTGGTTGCAGCGCCTGTGTTTGTGTCAGTCTTTCTCGTCCATGTTCCGACCGCGCTGTTGTTGTCAAGACATGAATATGAGCCTGAACTTCATCTGGTTGATTTATTGCTATGCTGACAACTTATGCCCTTTACAGGTAGGGCTTCGTTAAGTTGCAGTAATATATGCGAACCTCTTAACGACGTCCAGGAAGTTTTACGACATAGTCTGTCTCGGATAGTTTCTGCTGCATCGTCGCCGGCCCCTCCCACGGCAGTTGCAGTTTATTAGCCCTAGCAGACCGTAAGAGTAGCACGTTATCTCCTTCCTTGTACACTCGCAGGCGACTGTTTTTGTCAGAGTAAACCTTACCCCAATCCCGAGCTTTCTCTAGATTTGCTTCAACTAGCTCTCGAGTGTTGTGGAGGCGGTTCAGTAGTGAGAGTACACACTCGGTTACCATGGGGTTCGCGGCTTCACTTTCCCAGCCCTCACGCAGCAACCGCAAAGTTGAACGAAGGTTTTTGCCATAAATCAATTCTGTAGGCGTAAATCCCGTGGACTCGAGAGCGACGCTGCGCAGAGCAAAGAGCACAGCCGGCAAAGCCAAGTCCCAAGCTTTTTTTCCGCTCATGGCATATAAGGCCTTGAGGATACGTTTCATGCCCAAATGCGTTCTTTCCACGCTATTACTGTATGGGTGCTTTACCGAACTATGCACAATTTTGATGCACACAGAGGTTTTAAAAAAAAATTGCGTGTTAAAGCACCGGTAAAAACGCCACCAAGGTCATATTGAATCTCAGTTGGGAACCCGATCTGAGAGAAAATTGTTCGCAGACTGTCTACCACCGCGACAGAAGTCTCGGGACATGGCCTCGGGAAACTTGCTAGCAGGGCAGATCAGCTAGGGGCGTAGCCAGGGGGGGTGTTTCGGTGTCAGAACACCCCCCAAAATTTTCTGAGTGCTGCAATCCCCCCTTCTGCCACCTTTCGGCCTTTTTTTCGCCCGTGCTTTTTGCATCACCTTGGTAAATTCGAATGCAAAAACGAAAGTAAAAAGAGTGTCGGTTTGTTCACAAAAATAGTTCCTGGTCTAATAGGAAGCGGAAGTTATTGCAGGAAACAGTCACTCTTCTTCGCTACCGCGCAACGTATGGCACTCCTTTTAATTGTAGGCACGGTTCACTCAATACAACATGCTTTTTTACGTCAGCCTACATTTTCATCCCTTGCATTTCCCTGAAGTGGTCATAAGCTATCGCGAAAATAAAAAGTGAAATTTTTTAAAGCGCTTCTGCGTCCGGGCGCAGGTTCACATACGTGGGATAGAAGTTTTGACAAATTCCATTCGTTCGTAGTTGCTGACTTTGCTGAAGAGCAGAAGCCTTTGTGTCGTTGTATATTACAAGAAAATATTGTGAATGGCCACGATATTTCGTACCAGTGTATTTTTGTGAAGAAATATCTTTACGAATGAAGTGCCTCCTCTCCGGAACTCTCCGGAAGGCATTTGTCAGCCGCCTTCTTCCAGATAAAGAATGATATGACCACTGCCTAGGATACCCTCGAGGTTGCTCCATTCTTGATAGTGTAGGTTCTTTATAAGTGCGAGCTTCGGGCAGGTAACGAAGTGCGACAAAGAGAACGCGCCTGCCGGTGGGCTTACGCGACATCCTTACAGCTACTTTTGTCTCCTTGCAGCTCGGTTCACGGCCAGGCTGGCTTATTAAGAAGCTTGGCTGCTTCGTGCCTCGTGGCCACTATTAGAGCAACAAATGTTGCTTCTAGTGCGGAAAATGCGATAAGGTGAAATCCTTCCCCGCAACGCTCTCCAGCGTCCTTACGCTAAACAAGGAGAACTGCAAATGCGTTATTAGCAGGAAGTCGGCGTAGCAAAGTGGTTAGCACGCTCGGCTATGGAACGGAAGGATGGTGGTTCGGTTCTCGCAATGCACAAGATTTTAGGATTTTTTTGCTTATCGAGTGACACTTCAGCGTACAGACACGACGCACAGGTCCCGCGCACAGATTTTCGCTCCATGAACCTCGAAAGGCTTTCGCCTTTCTGGTTAAGTACTTGTCACTAGTTATGACTAGTTACGACTTTCACTTCAGATGTAACGGACGGACGGACAGAGTATGCCGTCCGCGAGTATGGCCGCGAGTATGAGCCATTAAAGGTTTTTGCCTTAAAACGCACGTGCTGTGCGTCTATACGCCGGCGACCATCTTGAAGAGACCAGGACCGAAGAATACACAATGCCCATTAGTCGATGCGGAAAATTGCCTATGCTCGCTGTTTCAGTGTACAAACACATAAAGTGAATTTTAATGAGTTGCGTGCGTTTTTAGAGCAATTTTTTCGAAAGCGGAAGGCCACGAGACTGGTATTTCAGGTGCAGCCGCTGTAAGCACAGAGTGCCCATTTTATTCGTGAACAGGTTTCCGTGAACACACATTTTCTGTGTGGCAACCGAAATTTTCTGTAAAATGTCTGTAATTTTACACACACTTTTTACAGTGTACTTTGTTAAAAATGCGCTTTGCAGTATGATATCGTTCATGACCCGTGTTGCTCTGTCTCCTTCTTCGGTGGTCCATACTCTGAACTCGCTTAATTTGGTTGGTTTTGGGAGCACAAGACTGAGCTTGTATCTCGCGCCCATCTCCGCCTTGCAAGAGGCCATGGTGATTTGAGTACGCCGTTCCTCGTAGCGTTGTTGTCGTCTACTGTGCACAAAATGGGTGCCCACGCTCGTAAGCCAGATGGAGTACGTGGCCCGACCCCTTGTTTTGTACTGGCTCGGTAGTCGCCGACGCGTGCTCGTGCCTCGTGGCCTCGGCAACAGCGGCCCTGCTGCGGAGACTCCCATGCCTTTCTGTGTCGCGGCCGTACGAATGTCCACTCAGCTGGAGGAAGCCTTCTCGGATGACAAATGGAAAGACAGCGAGGCACTCTCGCTGAGCGCGCTCCCACCTTGTCCTGCCTTGCTGTTCTCTCAAGCCCAGCATGGAAATAAATTCAGTCCCGACCTGGCCGTTGTGGTAAAAGATCTGCGCTGGCGTATCGTGTGGGGAGTCTTTCCCACAAAAGACCGCCTGAGTAGATGAGGGAGGGGTACGCGGGACGACAGATGCGTTCACTGTGGGCAGCTGGAGATGAGCAAACATGCGTTGGAAGGGTGCCTAGTGACACACACCGCTTGGCTGCCCAGGCGTTCTCTGCCCCAGTGTCGCGTGTAACCGCACCAACGGGAGCATTTGAGCGGCTCCTAAAGTTTATGATTCTGCTCGTTCTTTGGGAGAATCGCTACATAACTACACAGGTGCAGTCACCGCTTCGTTTCATGCAACCCCTCATGACCAAGCTAGCAGAGGTAATGTGGCGCTTCCTCGACGCTCAACTTTTCGTTCTTGGCGAGGACGTCTTTTTTAAAAGGCGGTCGGCGACGCGCCTGATACGCATTACGCAGAACTTGGTGGCCCTCGAATGCAACGCATGGTAGATTAGCAGGCACATCCAAGCAGGAATACACTCGCGAATCCACAGTGGCATACGCGTCCCAAGTGGACATCGTGTGCTTTATATTTTAAACCATGACGCCATTGTGACCTTGCCTGAACTTAAATGTGTTTGTTGAAAGCCAGTGTAGTGCTACACTTTAAGCAGAAAGGAGCCAAAAGGGGTTAAAATGTACTCTAGCGCACTCTTTTTTATAAGAGGGAGTGTGCTAGCGGACAGCTTACGCTCTTTTTGCTCCGTATTCGCGTTTAGAGTGCAGAGTGTAGGGCGCTGGCTGATCATGGGCCCTAGGATTGTACAGCTTTTTTGCCAAGCACGGAAATGCCCAGTTCGACTGTTTGATGTGACGCTACACTGCATAACGCCTATATTAGAACATGTCGCGTTTACCACATCAGAAAAACAACCCCGTGGTCGCTTGTATAACGAAGGTGCAGTTCGTTGTGTTGAGCGTTTTGTTTGCCCTGTACTTTGGAGCCTTGTGTTTATGTCCAAAAGGTGACATTGTTTCCATAAATTTTATTTCAATCTGTTCATCTACCTCGTTCAGTCAAGCGTATCTGCAGTATTTATATTAGTTATGTCGTTTGACTTATTGTCAATGCAAATGAAAGGCAGATGTGAATGTTTGGAGCGTTGTTAGGCGACTGTCGATGCCCCAAATCTGAGTAAAGTTTAAGGCGGTTTCCTCTATTTGTAGCGGTTCACTTGCTTTCTTTGGGATATATGTAAAAACTATTGATTTTTCACTCTGGATACCAAAACGGAAAAGTTCAGCTCTAAACTCGGCAAGCCCTTCGCCGTGAAATTTCATGTAATACTAGCATTTCACCACACGTGTGGACGTCCTGCGCTTGTTTGTAGCCCAGATGCCAATCGATTTACTTTTAACCCAAAATTAAATGTTAAACCCAGTAAAATTTACACTGTTTCTGCAAAATAAGCCTAGGTTTTGCAAAAACCAGGGGGAAAAAGTTCTGAAAAGAGTCGCGAAAACGTCATACATGACCGAAAGAGATAAAAAGAAATGAAAAGCAGTTTTTTCCCCTGTTTGAATGCTTTCCAGCATATAAACAAGAGGTCACGCTCAGATCCTTATGCACTGTTTGTTTTGGCTGCAATAACGTACACGGAAGGACACGTTGGAACTGATATATTGCCCGCTGGTCCGCTCCTGTCTAAACGCAGACTTCACTGCTTGTACGCCTCATATTACACTATTGTTATATTTTCTTGAGTATTCCTTGCTTCGTTGTCGGAACCCATCAACCGGTCTCACGGTAAAGGAAGTCTATGGGAGATATCTGCGGGCAGAACTAAAAAAACAGCGCGGCTAGGAGCCTCAGTCCATTGACCTCGTTTCGACGAAGGGTCTTCCTTCGCCACGGCTAAGACAAGTTCCTTTGTCGGAGCGCGATCCGGGACACAGACGGTGGCTCTTGTTCGTTTCACCCCCCTCCGCAAGGTGAGATAAGCTCCTGTTGTGAAAGACTGATGTCAGCCAGGAGCCTTTATTGCTTGTTCAATCGGGGTCTTAGAGAGCGAATTAAAGCACACCCTGGTGAAATGGGCTTTTCCGCCTTGGTCAAAATGAAAAAAACGAAGTTAGCCAGCCCAGCCATGCTAAGGGAACGAAACTGCCACCCGAGAAGCAAGGAGCTCCTTCTGTGCTGGAATTCTGTGTAAGTTCCACCAATAATATAAAAAGCGTGTACGTCAAAGGCGCGAGTAGATTGGCTATTGTCTCACTGCACTTTAATAACATGCTACTCGACAAAAAAAGTAAACCTTGCAGCACTTTCTGTACCTAAATTAATGCGTGCTTTAAGAGAAAAAAAATATATTTTCTTGTTACCACTTATTTTCGTCCAGCATTACAATATTTTTCAACAGGAAACGGGAAAATCAACAAGAGCATCGGAGGAACGAGTAGCATGCATCGCACCTACCACCTCTATGCTACACTTGGGCCTGATCCAAGTTTGTTTCGATGCCCACAAGCTCATGCTTGTGTCTGCCTAGAGGTTAGTGTCCTGTATCGATATTTTTTTTTTCAGCGGAACTGCCTGAACTGCAGTCTTCTCTTAGTTTGATTAGTTAGCTAGCATAAAAGGCCCGCTCTCCAGGCTTGAGAGTTGTGATACACCACACAAGTAGGAGTTCGCTAATTAAGGCAGGCTTATAACTCCATTTGGTGTCAAACGAACGGAGGGATGGAGAATAAACCGCGGCGAAAGAATTGAAAACCTGCCGTTAGTGAATCCATTCTCTCGATCATAGTGTGCTGTGTTCAGTGGTGGACAGACAATGAGCTCCCTCAAAAGTGCCCACACTCTGTAGTAATTCAACAAGCTACTTCTACCCGCGACTACGGCTCTGATTACATGGGATGGACTAATGTAGACAAAGCCGACGTTACCACGTCGTTTATTTTGTTTTGTTTTTCTCTCTAAACAAACAATGCTGTCTGGGTGCTGAAAGTGAACGCTCACACCGGAGATGAGCCTCGCTGGCCCCTTGCATTGTGTTGGCAGACATACCAGACGGTCACTGACCACCGTATGCCTCCATGTTTCAAAGGGTGCTTTTAGCGCGAGCCCCTTCTCCCGTTACTAAAAGACCTTCCAGATGAAGTCGATGCCGTGCACGTGTCGGTGAATCAGCTTCTATCTACCTAATGAAGTATCTACCGATGTACTCCTCTGGTCACAAAAGCCTCGCGAAGACTCAGCGATGGGATGGATACCCCGTGCGCTGACATATGTTGCATTCTGAGCGCACAATATGGGCCCTTAGAGCACGATGCATGAAAAAAAAAATACGCAGTTGCCACTTATATGCACATATATTTTATCTTTATATGAAGCAGAAAACAATGTGGGTTAAGAAGTCTAAGCAAACTGTTTCTTAAAATTGGAACCTTCAACTTTCTGCATCTGAAATGAAAAACCTCAAGTATACACCCAAGGACAGTGAAGAGATGTGCGCACTTTGCCGTCCACTGCTTGCCAACATTACCAAAATATAAAACGGAAGGCAACGCAAAAAAAAGAGAAAAGGCAAAGACAAACGAAAAGGCAACACATACAAGTCTCCAAACCAGCGTTTACATTCAGAAACGGGGAGAGAACATTTTCAACCCCGCTGATACCCGAGTACAATACAGTATTAACACAACAGGCAGCAGTAGGCTCGGCAGTGATATGGCTTGAAATTTCTTTAAAATTTCTGCTGCCACAACTTGCAGATAGCCGCATGCGCTAATAGCCATCGCCTGGAGGATTTTCCTTTACCGCATGAAGAACACTGCACGTTCCTTCTGGTGCGTAATCTTTTGTAAGCTCCATGTGGGCAACGCAACTTCGTAAATGCAACGTGTCTTCTGTTGCGAACCATTTATGCATCGGATCGAACATGACACTGAACAAAAGTTTGACCTACCAGGACTCTTCCGGATATACAGACATGGTATGGTGTGGTGTATGGGTTTCGACGTCATAAAGCGATATGGGCTATGAGGGAGGTGAAGTGGAGGACTCCAGATTAATTTTGACCGTCTGGGCTTCTTTAACGTGCAGAGTACACGGGCGCGCTTTGCGGTTCACCTCCGTTGGAACGCGGCCGCCGTGGCCGGGATCTAACCCGCAACCTCGAGCTGAACAGCCAAGCGCCCTAACCAATGAGCCTGTGCAGCGTGCTACAAAGGTACTGATGCTAGCAGTGTCTTTCATGGGGGCCGGCATGTCACTGCTTGCAGCTGCTATAATTAATGCCTTCCGCCTTCTCTTGCAGAAGCGACACCCGTATACGATTTAATGATAAAGAAGCCGTGACCAGTTTCTGCGGCTGCTAGAGAACCTAGTCTGTCTTAGCCACGTTGTGTATTGCCTTTAGAATACAGATAATTCTTCTGTTGGCCTCATGAGACGTGAGAGCAGTGCCTGGTCAAACGGCTGGTAATACGTGCCACATGCTCTGTTAACAAAATGTAGTGAAACGGTAGTATGTGCAGCAGTTACTAACTCTGACTACTTTTTACCTAATATTTACTAAAGATTTGCTGCCCTCTTCAAAGTAGTTGGTGAAAGTAGGTCCTTCGTACCTTTTTGCTGCCTATGGTCAGCACCTGGTTTGTAACCGTTCCTTTAACCCTAAATTGCGGCGCTCAGCGTCAGATGCTTGGTAACAGACAATGAGGACCTTGTCTACTCCCACATTGTTACGCCAGCTGTGGTGCTGTGGTGTGTCGAGACATCGAGGCATGGAGGGAACCGATTCATGAATTGAAAATCATCCCGTGTCTTCGTTACCAGGACGAGAACATCGCGCCAACTGTGCCGCAGTGAAGGCCTTTATTGCGCAGGTGCCTTTCCCATAGAGTAGTGTATAGTAAACTGGATAAGAGAGGACACTCTCTCATAGGCCCCTGCGGCTGACTTTTTCTCTCAGCACACCTAGCGGAGGCGAGAAAGCGCAGCTGCTCTAGAGGCGGCTGCCGCGCGCCGCTAGTTCTCGGAGGCCAAAGTTTCACTTTCGCATGCCCGCAGCCATAGAGGTTTCAAATATTACCGAGAGGGAAAGCAGTCGCCACCACGGCGCCATTTCATCTATCGCACTTGATCCATCGTCGGAATGCCAGGAAGACGAGGATTCGTGTTTCGCTTGCGCCGCGAAGGTCTCGTCTGTACGCAGATTGAATTATTTTAATGCTGTGTTCTTCACTTCTTCTGTAGTTCGGCGCTAGGCTGGTAGGCAAACTTTCACAGCAATTCTTCGAGGTGTCTCTCGAGAAGGGTGGTATTGTTACGGCTGATATCATCGTTTTAGGCTCATGTATTTAGCCCAGCCAAGTAAAAAACCTTGTCTTCCCGGCACTCCTTCGCCTCTCCATGGGGCATGAAGTGTAGCGCCGCCAGCTTTCCCTCTAGCTATATTAGACTCTATGCTCGCAGCCGCTTATATTTTTGTTTTGTATATATGCAATGCCACCTAGTGGAGGCGTGGAACGCTGAGCGCCGCAAAGGGCCCGAATGCCCACTCATAGCGTTTTTGTTACTCTATGCTTTTCCCACCAGCTCGACCACTATCATTCTACACTCAAAGTGCACAAGACGTGGGAGAGGTGGGTATAGTCCCACTCCTAGAAACAAATACTATACGCACGAACAACGTCCCGCAACACCATTATCGTTCCTGTCTTCAGAAAGAATTGCAGTGTCAAGAAAATTTCGTTCATTACCATCCACTTCTCCGATCTTAAAGTGGGCATCATGACGATTGCATAGGGTGAAGCGGCATCAAATAAATATGCATAATAGTTGCGGTGGCATCCGCTAGTGCTGACCTTCGCCGCATGAGTGAATGAGCCTCGATGTCCTTTGGCTATGCAGCGAGGACTGCATTGTTGGTATAATACTTTAGCGGTTCTGTAAACTTGTACATGAGTGTACACCTGTGATGTACCCCTAAAGATGAACCCCTAACAGAAAGTACGCAGCTTTGGCGGCATATCGGGTATCATGTGAAACCTGATGATACCTGATTATATCTGATGATGATCTTATGATCCAGGTATCATCTGGCATCCAACATCTATTGTTTGTGCCACAACTTTTATTTCTCATTTATGTAATGACGTTGTGCACGTTACAAATCACACATCAGTAAATCTTTACGAACATGTAGACGATTGCGTCATTTATTTAGATCTTACTAACGTGTCCGACCAGTTGGCGTTTAACATGTTCTTCTAATTTTGTTATTGGAACAACAATTATAAAGTGAGGGGTAACTTTTGTGTTGTGTTGTATTTTATGGCACATAAGCAACTAAGGCTATCATGCGCCAAACACAAGGTTTAATGCACTTGTTTAGAGAGTGAGAAATAGAAAAAAACATCTTAAGAAACTTTGATTCTTTTAAGATAGTAAAAGAAATTAAAATTTCAACAGTGAATTATCTCCTAGGGGCACTCTCGGATGAGAAAGCATGCATTCGTTGCAAAATTACGTAAAATATTTTTAATAGGTTCTCGAGGTTGTGCATGAATAAAAAATGTGGTTTAGGGTTACCACTTCATCACATAGCTCGAAAGTAGGTTTTTCTTGTTTTGCCAGAATAAAGCTGCGTGTAAGATGAGTGTGCCTAATACGAAGGAGCTACAGTATATGTTCTGCGAAACGGTCGTCACGTGTGCTTGACTTCCATTCTCCTCTCATGGGCTTTACCAGGTGTATCTAATTATTTGCTTTACTTTACCATTTAGCGTGCTATTCATCGCTCTGGTTACAATGTACTAAATGCATGCAATCTCTGCAGGGAATGTTTACTTTCTTTACTTCCTTCTTCCGCGCTTGCGCACCCTAGACGTAGGTCTCTACTTGTCTTATATCCCAACGTGACTTGGTACCCAGCAGAATCTTATCCAACGTCCTTGTGTTGCGATGTTGTGTAGGATGCTTACTGATAAGGGTTCAGCTACATTTCTGAAATATAGCGCTGTGAGTAGGCTGAGGGTCATGTGTTTTCGACGTTCTGAATTAATATTTTCTCTACAGCTACTCAGACAGCAATACATTCGGCGGTAAATATAGATGCACAATTCAGCAGTGATTACTTTTTGTCAGTTACCTTACTTCACGGCACTTCCGATGTTCGTTGCCGTTTTTGAGCCGTCTGTATAAAATTTTGTGTAGTTGATGCATTCTTCTTTTAGTGCGAGCTAATCTTTTAATGTGTTCGCGTGGTGTTCGCTTTTTATGAAAGTGTGTTACTGAGAAGTCCCATATAGTGTGAAGGCTGTACTATGGCGGCAGCGGATCGTGTCTGTGGGCAGTATCGAGACCGGCATCTATGTTTCTATTTCTTGGCATTCATCCTCAGAGAAGAAAAGACCTGATTGAATGAGGTTTATTGATGAGCAGTGTTTTGGAAGTGCACTTTATAACTATGCGGAAACAGAGATCTTTCGGTAGAAACCCTAATTTCACTACGTACGCACATGTAAGCATTGTTCTCCTGTCTACTGCGACACTGCGCTTTTTACTATACTATAACTTTTGTGTTTGAAATGTTGGAGGCAAAGGCGAAAACGCTCTTGCCCCTCACTTTTAAACAAAGTTCGGGCCGAACATTCTTACGCATGTCACCACATGTATCTTTCTATGCTCAGATGATGTTAGATTTCTTTCCATTTTATTAGCCCCATTATAAAAACGTTTTTTACGTTTATTTCTTTATTAAAGCTGCTTTTTAAAACAAAAAAAATCCTGCGATCGCCTTTCGATTCTTCTTAGAGAAATAAACATGTAAATGTTGACTAAATAAGTTTTTCACGTGACCCTGTTTCTCATGTATTGAGCGTGGGCAGTTTTTACCCTCTTTGTACTTTGTGCCACGCACGCAATTACTACATAATCTTCACAGGAAGGGTATGCACCACGCTACCTCAAGTATTTAAGCTGCACATAGTCAATAACGCACAGCTGTTTCATGTTTCACATGCTATGTAAAGCTTCCTAGGCATATGACTGCTTCATACACACTTTTTATGACATGTGTAAAGTCGATCAGCAAAAAAAAATGGAAGTGCTTTGAGAGGCCAACCTCCCTATATGGTGGTTTAGCAGCCAGAAGGCTGGGCACTACAATCGACCTAATGCAGTTTTCCGCGAAGGTAGATGTGAAGGACGCGTGTGTTCTGAGTGAAATGTGAGAGGAGGAGCCACTTGCAGATACTTTGAGTACGTAGCGTTCGAAGAGCTATTAGTTTTTTGGCTTTTAAGCTGATTCTTGAGCCTACCGCTGCAGCACTGTTTGATCTTTAATTCTTGGATATTTTATGTTAGCGGTGCAAGCACCTACCGTGTGACCCGCTACTTTCTCAGTACTATCTTGAACGTGTTGCTTGACATTTAGACATCTGTATGGCCAAAGAACGATGAGCAACGAAACATCAGGAATTAATGCCCATTAACAAGCCTTTGTCCCCCGCTGCTGCTCTCATTCCATGCTGCTCTCATTCATTAAATAAGTCGATAAAAAATTCTAGAGAAAACTACTTCCGACAAGTGTTTGAGACCTGCTGCCATCATAGAAGCGACATAATGTGGAAGACCCTAAATAAGGCTCTCAATAGACAGAAGGCACAAAGCGGCAAATACCTGCATTGGGATCAATGGTACAGAAGTCACTGGCACAAGCCTTTCAAACAAATTCAATGACTTCTTCATTGAGATAGGCAGCTCTAAACCTTCTCCAGAAGCGGCATTGTGCATTCTGCCTTTACCACATTCCATTTTTTTCCAGCCCACATGCGTCTCTGAAGTTACTTCACTTTTTCATCTCCTTAAAAACAGCCACAGTCGCGATGCAATAGATATAGAAATCAGACCGGTTAAATACGACTTGGACGTAATTGCTCCTATATTAACCCACATCTACAAGTGCGCACTTTCCGCAGGTGTTTTTCCTAGTAATATGAAAATCGCAAGGGTAATCGCAATCCACAAACATGGTGACAAAAATACTTTTGCGAATTACCGGCCAATTTCTATACTTCCAATTTTCTCAAAGGGCCTAGAGAAGGTGATTAAAATACGCATCGATAACTTCTCTCAGAAACATGAACTCATTACTAGGTGCCAGTTCGGCTTTAGAAAGAACCGTACAACAGAAATTGCGCTTCTAGCGCAGAAAGACATGATATTAAAAAATTTTGAGAACAAACCAATCAAATCAAACAAACAAATCAGACCGGTTAAATACGTCTTGGACGTAATTGCTCCTATATTAACCCACATCTACAAGTGCGCACTTTCCACAGGTGTTTTTCCTAGTAATATGAAAATCGCAAGGGTAATCGCAATCCACAAACATGGTGACAAAAATACTTTTGCGAATTACCGGCCAATTTCCATACTTCCAATTTTCTCAAAGGGCCTAGAGAAGGTGATTAAAATACGCATCGATAACTTCTCTCAGAAACATGAACTCATTACTAGGTGCCAGTTCGGCTTTAGAAAGAACCGTACAACAGAATCACTTGGGGTGATTTTTTCAGAACACATGTCCTGGAATGATCACATCAACTACCTTTCGTCAAAATTAAGCAAGGCTGTGGGAATGATAAACCGATGCCGCCTTTTCCTTCCAACTGCAGTGAAACGTGTTATTTATTATGCTCTTTTCCATTCCCACTTGTGTTATTGTGTTTTAATATGGGGCAACACCACTACAACAAACATGCAGAAAATTTTTGTTCTTCAGAAACGAGCCCTACGCGCTGTTGCAAATGTGTCATTCTTCGAACACACAGCACCACTTTTTATTGCACATAAGATCATCAAAACACAAGACATATATATGTATAAATTACTTTCCACTTACAAAAGGGCCCTTAAAGGCACCTTAGATTTGTTTTTAGACTTAGCACAACTAAAACCTCCTTTGAGTAATTACTGTCTTCGTAATCAGTCACCTTGGTTGGTTCCAGCATCACGAACTAATTACGGCATAATGATGACTCAACACACTTTACCAACAATACTTAATCACTGTGATACACTACAAATTGATATTGCACAACTACCTCACAAACGTATCACCGAATTATTCATACAAAAGTCGTTTACTACCATCGTTACATAATGTATTAATGTCTTATCCAAGTTTGTTTTCCAGTTATGGTATTTCTGATGTGTGCATTTTTGTTTGTTTCTCCTGTATTTAGCATGTTTATTTTTCTCACCACTATGTGCAAAACCAGATTTTTGTTTCCGCATGCAAGTGCATCGTTCGTCGCTGCTAATGGGTGTTGGGTGACTGGAGCTCAGTCAAGCCGCAACGAAGCGGCTTTTTCTCCAGTCACCTTTTTTCGCTGTACAATGTATGCGAAAATAAAGACTGATTGATTGATTGAGCATTTAGTAAAAACACTTTCAAGAGTATGGCAGCGTGACGTGTGAGGAGTAAGTACGCCCATTGAGCGCTGACGCCTCGTGAAATCGTAAATATGGCTGTAAAATCTCGCGCACAACTTCTACCAAAGAGTCACACCAGCATGTGATCTCTGTAAACAGCTAACTGAAGCAGGAAAAAGAGAAAATTGAGAAAATTTTGTACAATTTAGTGGTTAGCTTCAGAGTAACCAAAAGGCATGTAAAAGGCACTTCCGGGTGCAGTTTTCCGCTTAAAGCGTTATGGTATTTACGCTATTCCAACGTACACTAGTCGATAGGGAGAAGACACCTGAATGCGCAGCTTCGCCAGTTGCTTTCTGTGCAGCGTCCGCGCCCTCCTTCATGAGCCTTCTTCTTTTCGAGACTACGCAGAAACCGAGTCCCTCTCTCGGTACTGCTTTTACAGCACACGGCGCCGATCGGAGGAAACCACTCGCCTTACAAAACCAATATACATGCAATGAAGCACGTGTAGTGACGCATTGTCATGTTGATCTTTTAAAAGGCTGTCAAGAATGCCGGAATATGCAGCTGTGGCGTTTATGGAGTACCTTCGACTCGCGTGCAGAAGGGCCGCGTTCCGGACACCGGTGCCACGCGACTCTTCAGCGGAAAAAAAAATCAGGAGGGTCGATGGAATTGATTAAATAGGACTGGGGTGCCGCTTGATCCCGGCGACCAGAGCCGACAACGCACCCTCTCATCAGAAAAGGATTTGGCCACCTTTGTGGAATACATGGCCACCACCTCCTATAGGCATACACTAACCCCCGGCGCCCAGTCCACAGCGGATGCGTAGCAACTGATTATGGCTGCGGTCAGACCTGTGACGTAGCAGACGGTGCTAAGAATATCTGACTCCAGACTGGCCGCCATTGAAAACTGAACCTTGCAACGTTTAACGCTAGAACGCCATCTTGTGAGGCTTACTAGCAGCGATTTTCAAGCAACAAACGGGTAATGAATGAAGTATAATTTGGCTTAGTGTAGTTAAGAGGACGGATAAAGATATGCAGCGTTGAAGAGCGGGCACGCACTTGCTATCGTGTTTTAACAAACCGGCGAAAGCTAAGTGTGGATTCCTGATAAATAAGGGTATAACTGTCGACATAGAGGAATTCTACGCCAAGCAAGGGAGGCACTTATGGCAATAAAACTTAATAGAAGTACCAGTTGTAGCCTGTACAGGCCTATGTATCTAAAACCAGTATTGATGACGAGATAGTCGAAAGATTCTATCAAAACTTGGAATCGGCAGTTACCAGAGTAAAACTCAGTACGCTATCCTGTTCTTCCTATGCACGGTGTTATTACAGTGCTATTAAACGGGTGTTTACAGGAGGAACCCAGATACTTGGATTGGGAATATGCGAGGATTAAAGCTTACGGATAATACTTTTGTAATCTGCATTTAGATGACGACATTGCCTTGCTAAATACCTCCGGGAATGAACTGTTAATCATGATCAATGACTTAGACAAGCAAAGCAGAGCGGTAGGTGTAAAGATTAATGAAAGTTATGTTCAACAGTCTCGGAAGGAAACAGCAGTTTGCGTTAGGTAGCCAGGCGCTGGAAGTGGTAAGGGAATACACCTACCTAGGGCAGGTAGTGAGAGCAGATCCCGGCCACGAGAGTGAAATCACTTGAAGGATAAAAGTCGTGTAGAACGGATTTGGTAGGTAGACTCAGATCATGATTGGCAGTTCACCAGTACCCCTCAGGAGAAAAGTATGTAAGACCTGTATCTTACCGGTGCTCACCTATGGGGCAGAAACGTGGAGGCTAACGAAAAGAGTTGAACTTAAATTGAAAACAACGCAGCGAGCTATGGAAAAAGAAGTGTAGCGTTAAGAGACAGGAAGAGAGCAGAGTAGTTCAGAGAACGAACGCGAGGTAATGATATCCTAGCCAATATGAAGAGAAAAATGGCATGCGCAGGGCGCGTAAAGTGCACAGGACCTCGTTAATTGAAGAGGCCTTTGTCTTGCAGTCGGCGTATTCAGGCTGATGATGATCCACACTGTCCTGATGGGCAGCTTTAATGCCAAGGTAGGCAACAAGCAGGTAAGCAGCCAGGCAATGGGAGGCTACGATATGGGTTCAAGTAATGGCACGGGGGATTTATTAGCAGAGTTCGCAGAACAGAATAGTTTACGGATCATGAATACTTTCTTCTCCAAACGGAAGAACTGGAAGTGAACTTTGAAGAGCCCGAGCGGCGAGACCAAAAATGAGTCTTCTTATTGTGAGCGCATCTAGGCGCTGCGCAAGATGTGGAGGCGATTGATAAGGTAAGATGCAGTTGCCATATGATGGTGAGGTCATGAATTAGTCTATATTTGAACAAAGAACGGAAATAACTGGTTAGAAAGAAGCCCATCAACGAGGTGGCATGAAGAGGGAAAGTAGTGGAATTCAGGGTATCGCTGGAAAACAGATATTCCGCTTTAACGGAAGACGATGTGCTTAATGTTCAAGAGATTAGTGGGAGTCTCATAAATATGATTGCGGGGTGCGCAATAGAACTACAAGGGAGGGTAGATAGACAGGATACTGCAATATTCTCCCAGGAAACGAAATATCTTGTTAAGAAAGGCTAAAGTATGAAAGCCTCGAAGCCCATACATAACACAGAGCTGGTAAAACTGTCACATCTAATCAATAAGCCTAAGATAACTTACGTAAAGAATATGAAGAGGATCGAGCAGGCTCTAAAGAAAAGAGCCAGGCTAAAAGCGGTCAAGACGGAACTAGGCATAGTCAAAACTAAGATGCATGCCCTTAGAGACGAGGGAAATATCATTACTAATATAGATAAGATAGTTAAAATAGCGGAAGAACTCTACACTGATCTTTAAAGCAGTTGAAATAAACAGGGCTCTAATGATAAAGCCACGGGTGCGGAAGAATTTAATATCCTGCCCGTAACGAAAGAGGAAGTAAAGAAAGCCCCGCATGTAATGCGAAGGGGGATAACGGCTGATAAGAATCTGGTAACAGCAGATCTTTTGAAGGACGGTGACGACATTGCGCCAGAAAAACTTACCGCCCTGCGTACGCCGTGCCTCACGACCTCGAGTGACCAGGAATCTTGGAAGAACACTAGCATCATTATAATCGATAAGTAAGGGGATGGCAAGGACTAGTATAATTACAAACGGATCAGCTGATACGTTTACTAGAATGTATTTACTAAAGTAATCGCTAATCGGTTCATATCAATCTTGCTCTTTTAGTGAACCCATGTCGAGCATTCTTTGATAAGCATTTTAATACTGCAATACTTTAAGGGTACCGTTATGTAAATATCGAAGATAAATATCGAATGGACGATCTTACCTTATCGTCCATTCTTTCAATTCGTTGCAAAAACGCATCGAACAGTTAAGACTGCCATAGAAAACCAACGGGAAATGCTTTTGACGACAGTAAAGCCGTTAATAACAATTAAATACAAGTCTGCCGACGGGAGATCTGCAGAAATATTGACTGACATAGTGAAATCTTACAATATATGAAAAAACTGCGGTCATAAACTCTTTAGCGTTAAAAAATACCTTTGTTCAGAATTGCTGGGTATGAAAGGACTAGGCTGGTTTTGGAAAGGCTACTCGACAATGGACCCTACTTATTTACTCCATAAATCAGGTGATAGAGGAAAGCGCTGAATATAACCACCCTTTGTATATAACCTCCATAGATTACGAGAAAGCAATTGAACTAAGTGGAAACCTCAGCAGTCATGCCGGCATTGCGTAACTAGGGTGTAGAAGAGGAACAGAGGAACTCATGAACAGGAACCGTCCCCCCCTCAAGACAGCAAATGACCAAAGAAGTTTAATGCCAACCGTTACTTTCTCTGAGGCCGGCATATCATGTCTCATAGATAAACTAAAACTGTCATCATCTGCCGGCTTTGACGAAATCAACACCAAGGTACTAAAAAACGTTAACCATACTTCTGCCAAATTTTTATGCCGGCTGTTCTCACAGTCTCTTTCTACAGGTGTCATACCCCATGACTGGAAAGTGGGGAAGGTCGTTCCGGTCCACAAGTCGGGTAACAAAGATTCACCACTTAATTACCGACCCATATCACTCACCAGCATACCATGTAAACTCATGGAACACGTCATTTATTCTTTAATAATGCACTTTCTGGATTCAAATAATTTTTTTCACTCATCGC
Organism: Amblyomma mixtum; assembly: GCF_055824585.1. NCBI lineage: Eukaryota > Metazoa > Arthropoda > Arachnida > Ixodida > Ixodidae > Amblyomma > Amblyomma mixtum. The sequence goes on along the minus strand of NC_143014.1, from coordinate 160,300,312 downwards.
AGCACAGATTTCGCAAAGGATACTCATGTGAAAGTCAACTAGCACTTTTCGTTCATGACTTGCATGCCAACCTTGACGCTAACCTCCAAACTGACGCAATTTTTCTCGACTTCGCTAAAGAATTTGACAAGGTACCTCATAACCACTTATTTCTGAAACTCTCTCGCCTAAACTTGCATCCCGATATACTAGCATGGATAAAAGAATTCGAAACTCACCGCTTCCAATCAGTCGTTGTCAATAACCAAATGTCTGACCTCCTACCAGTCTCCTCAGGCGTGCCCCAAGGATCCGTCCTTGGGCCACTCTTGTTTCTAATTTATATTAACGACCTACCTGAGAAATTAGATTGCCATATTCGGATGTTTGCTGATGATTGTGTTATTTACAGAAACGTCACTAACACCTTCGACCAACAATCCCTTCAAAATAATTTAACTCATGTGCAAGACTGGTGCAGTGAATGGCTAATGACACTTAACACAAGTAAATGCAAATATATGTCGTTCCATCGTCGCCGTTACCCTCTTCTGTTCCAATACAGCATATCTAACGTTCCTCTCGATCTTGTCCAATCATACAAATACCTTGGTGTCCATATTTGTCATGATCTTACATGGAATACGCATATTTCAAACATCATATCATCCGCCAACAGAACACTAGGATTCTTAAAGCGTCACCTACGCTCTGCACCTCAGCATGTCAAGCTTCTCGCATACAAATCATTAGTCAGATCAAAATTAGAATACGCATCTCCCATCTGGTCTCCAAAGCAAGCATATCTCTGTAATTCAATTGAAGCAGTTCAAAACCGAGCAACTAGATTCATTCATTCATCGTATTCTTTTGATATCAGCATATCATCCCTCAAATCACAGTCCAGCCTACCTACCCTTGCTCATCGCCGCTACATTGCTAGTTTATGTTTGTTTCACAAATTTTTTTACTCTGAGCTACGACAGGAACCCTACATCTGCGCACCACCACCACGCATCTCCCTCCGCACCGGCTATCAGCAGCAAGTGTCACGACCTCGCGCCCGCACCACTACATTTTCTTCATCATTCTTCCCCCGGACCGCGAACGACTGGAAAGGCCTTCCCCGAGAACTTGCTGCTATCACATGTCAATCATTGTTCATCGAAGAAATCACGCGTGTACTTGTTCAGTGATAATCTTATATTTGTATAACTTTCAACTTATCTGTTAGTCATTCTGTTCTTCATTTCTGTGTGCCCCACCCCTTATGTAATACCCTCTAACGAGGGTCTTTAAGGTATTAAAGTGAAGTGAAGTGAAGTGAAGTGAAGGGCTATGGAAAATATTTTGGGCGGTTGCACAGCGACCGTAGCCCTTCAGAGGAAAAGTGATAACATACGAATCGATAAGGGTATCAGGCAAGGAGATACGACCTCTGGGGTCCAGGGAACTTGGCTGAGAAGAATTGGGGATAAACTTAATGGAGAATACCTACGTAAACTACGGTCCGCTGATGGCATCGCATTGTTAAATCAATAAGAGGACCAACAAAGCATGATCGAGGATCTAGACAGGCAACACAGAACTGTAGGTCTAAGAATTAATATGCACAAAACTAGAGTAATACCGAAGAGTTACGGAAGAGAACAGCACTTTACGATAGGCAGTGAGGCGCTGGGTGTGGTAAGGGAATACATTTTTTTTTGTGTCTTGTCCTCCGTTGTGGTTGTCGTTTTTTGCGCTGTCTTCCTACCAAGTATGAATTACCAACTAGCCCAGCACCATGTTTTATTGGAATACATCTACTTAAGGAAGCTAGTGATTTCAGATCCGGACCATGAAATTCCACGATCCTGACCACAAAGGATAAGAATCTGGTGGAGTGCATCTGGAAAACTTTGTCAGGTAATGAATAGCAGTATACCAATATCTCTGGAGAGGAAAGTACATAACACCTGAGTCTTACCGGTGCTCACCTATGAGGCGGTAACGCGGAGGCTGACGGTAATGGTTGAACTTAAGACGAGGACAACGCAGTGAAAGACGGAAAGAAAAGTATAGATGCCATATTAAGGGACATGAACTGAGCAGCGTGGTACAGGGAACAAGCACGAGTTCATGACATCCTAGTCGAAATCAAGGCGAAAAAATGAGCATGGGCACGTAATTCGAATGCAAGGTAACCGATGGCCGTTAAGGGCTACGCATCGGATTCCAAGAGAAGAAAAGCGTAGCAGGGGCGGCAGAAAGTAAGGTTAGCGGATGAGATCAGGGAGTATGCGAGAATAAGGAGCTAGCAGAAGACAGGGTGAATTCGAGGGATATGAGAGGCCGGTTTGCTACTGTGGATGTAGTTTGCTGCTGCTGCTGATGATGAAGATCGGCGTTTCTGCTCGGTTACACGCGATCTGCGGTGCGGGTGGGCGTGTTTCCACATTCAGCGAATCGATATTTTTTTTCTCCGTTTTGTGAAGCCTGCGATTAGGAAAATTACAGAACAGAACAGTAGAATAATCAGTATTCCCCCCCCCCCCCCCCCCCCAAGAACTTCGAAGTCGATATTTAGAGCCCCGTGTGGCCCTCTCGGCCTTCTATTTCAGCGCACTTCGATCTCTCCTGGAATGCGGGCATCAGAAATCTTAGAAGACATTTCACTACAGGTATTTCTATAAAAAAAAAAGCGAAAACACGATGTGAGCCTGGAAAAGTGATGTAAAAAAGTGTTGTAAAAGAGATGTAAATTAATGATAACCGAACGAAGCGTAAGTCAACGAGAATGGTAAGCTGCAAATTTCAGTCTTAGCAAAACCACAAAAACTAAAAACTAAATAGAGACACGAGTGCCTATTTCAGTCTTTCGTTCGGCCTTTTGCTCCGGCTTCAGTTTAGAAGTGCCTTACCGCCACACGTACAACTCGAGAGACAAGTGCAAAAAGAAGAAGAAAATTGAAGAAGCATTGACTATGACGCAATGTTTCCCCGAACAAAATCTAGATTGTAGCGACTAGGCACATTAACTGGGGGAAGTGCGTGACCTCAGTCTGTTATCTTGTAACATGCCGTGTGCGGCGCGCTGAAATGCCTGTTTCTTAAAGGGGTAGTCTTCCCACAGCTTTCGATCAAAGAGATGCGGTCAGTTCGCTGCCACAGACATGTGAAGACATCTGCAAGATGTCGTGGGTTCGCTGGTACTAATACACGCGTGCATTTATTCATCGGTCAGGTGTCATCAGAACAAGAAATTTTTTTTCCTCCAGCAAGGAAGATTGCTTCTTTTCGCTGCCTGTCTCACTCCGCGTCCCACGCGACAGTGGCGGTGGTCCGCAGACCTCAGATTCAATCTCCAACGGGACGTGATCGGCCATCGGCAGGGCCTGAAATGGGTTACGAAGATGCAGCGCTTGTTGCAGGCTGTGAACACAGCCACCTTAGTGGCACGATGTGGGGCCCGCTATAGAGCTGCGAATAGATTATTCGACGGTTCGCTGTCGCCGGTTGGCAAAGCGCGGTGCGTAGAAAAGAAGGAAGGAATGAAGTGACGATTCCGCCTCAGGTCGGAATTAGTGTCATCCCAAAACTTCTCCAGAGTGCAACACCCTCTCATCACAGAGACGTGCGGCTAAACGAGTCGATAGACGGCTTCCGCGTCCAACCTAGCACGAGTCTGGTGCTAGGCTGCTCCGCATGGCTTTCCTCCGCGCTGTTAGTGGCGGAAGGAGGAAGAGAAATAGAGGACAGGTCCGCCTTAATTTTCTTGAGATAGTACGGAAAGCTAGAAAATTCAGGAAGTACGTGCAAAACTATAGGACCAACTCGCGCGCTTGAATAAAATGGCATGGTGGGATTTTAGGAAATCGAAACTGCTTCACTGCTTCTGGAACCACTTTGAACGCGTCACGTTATTCTTCCGCTTGTCTGCTGCCGCAGCGCTTCAGAAAAAAGGGGGGTGAAAACTGGGAGAATATAAGAGTACGTTGGAATGACTCGAGTGAAGTCGATCGCTCATTTGATCTTGGAGGAAGCCATTAACTTGGAAATGAAATTTTTCACGCTTTGACATCTCTACTGGTGAACAGTACTCCCTAAGCAACATCGAAGAACGTACGGCGCCTTGCGTTTATTACACGCCATCTGGAGTTCGAAACCAAGCCGGTTTGTGCCGCAGGCACACTATAAATTTTATTACTCACATTCCGGCCGAGACAACATTACGTTTATGAGTCAGTTCTACACAGAGTTTTGCTTGCATTTTGCAAGTATTTTTAGAGCATAGCGGCATGCAGTGGTATAGGTGTCTTAAGCATTACATCCGTGTATGCTATCATATTGCAACACATTCACGTCCTCGTCTTCAATTATCCGACTGTTCTTGCTGCTTTCGTCTTAGTCGCCACAAGAATGCAATTTTATGCCATTTGTTTGTGTGGGACTTCCAAGATAATAGCAAGCGCAGCTCATGGGCTTTCAGTTACTCATTGTGAGAAACTCTCATCTTGCAGAAAGCATGTGCCTGCCGCGCTGAGGTTTTTTCTTTGTGCCATAAGAATCTCCGGCAGATCAAAGCGTTGGATACCTGACGCGACCGTTTCGCAATGTCAACTCTCCACCCGCACAAATTACCAGCGTCAGAATGGAGCAAAAACTGATTGATTCAAGCTTCGCGAAGGGCGACCAAAAGGGAAATCCATGTTATCGCGCTGCCAGACGCATTTTTTTCTATGCTGTCCCTTCGCAAAAGTATTGACGCAGGTGTTTCCTAACTTCTACCCATGTGCGACAACGTAAGCATTCCAGACAGCAAGCGGCTGCGAGGTTGCTCAGAGAAAGTTTGATAGCAATAATTTGCTGCCGGACACACGTGTGAAAAATGTATTCGGCCGCTCCTCGACGCACATCAGACAAGCTTGGAATAATGACGAAGGCTATTACGTGCATACGGGATCATTACCAATGCTGTGATGCCCGTTCCTTAGCGTTTAATTCGTCCGCAGTGTTAAGAGGCCGTAACAACGAAATTGAAGATAGAAAAGAATCATATTGTCACATATTTTCTCGCTTTTTCCATCGGCTTAATCAACCGAACGGCTGGAATATATCTGCGAGTTAAAGGCTAATGTTCAACGATTCCGCACAGAAAAAATATTAAAGAAAGCAGTGCTAAACAATGAAATGGCACAGAGAATGCATTTTTACATTGAGAGCTCATTGCGTGATGATAACAAGCTTAGTCATAGCAAAGCAGCAATTAGTTATAAAGCAGATCTGCAGTGCGCCTGCGGTACCCCGCGAGCTACAATTGCGCTACTCCTCGCAAAGATTTCCTAGGGAACGGTGGTCGTGCGAACAGAGGTAGTCGAGCAACATGTGGCCAGCTCCGTGCGTGTGTGTCCTGAGAGCAACACAACGAAGGTATTTAACATGTGCGTCCTGTTTTTCGCACCACGGTTCACGCGGGAGTCGCGAGAAAAAACTGCCCATTGGTTTGCGGACCGCGTTAGCTGCTGACGATGACCTTTGCGAACGTGGCCAGTGTAGCCTATAGGATGTTAGTGCAAAATTCAGGGGGCACTTTGACTGTCTAAAGTGGGTAGAGGCGAAAGCGTTTTACGCAACACTTTCACTGCCTCTGTGGCACTGGTGGCGTCACATGTAATTGAGTACTAATTACTAATTGATGACGAATCACTAATTAATGGTTAATCACTGATTAATGCCTGAATACTAATTAACTGCCCATTAATGACGCTTAAGCTTCGCCTTTAGGAGTGGAACGCGACAGCGTGTTGTAGCGCTGCCAGGGAGTCCACGGAACGCCACCACCCGTTCGGCGCGATGCCTTGCCGTTTGAACGCAACAGTTTTTGAGGAAAGGAAATGGCGCAGTAATTCTCTGTCATCTCGGTGGACACCTGAACCGCACCGTAGAGGAAGGGAGGAAGTGGGAGTGAAAGAAGAAATACAAAGATGGCCCGTAATGAAGAAAATGAAAATTGTATTTGAGGAAAGAAAATTACGCAGTAACTGTCTCACATATCTCGGTGGACACCCGTCAAAATTAAGGGGGGGGGTGCACTTTTTTGACCTAAAGTGCGGTCACTGATGTGTGGTTAAGATGTTAAGCTTCGCCTCTAAGAGTGGAACGTGAAAGCGTCTTGCAATGCTGCCAGGGAGTCCATAGAACGCCATCGCCCTTCCGGTTCTACGCCTCGCTCGTCGCTAAATTGGTTTTTGAGGAAAGGAAATGTATTGCTCGCTCATATCTCAGTGGACACCTAAACCTCGCCGGAAGGGAAGGGAGGAGGATGGCAGTGAGCGAAGACACCGTATTCACTAGACGCGCCTTTGTTCATTCCAAACCATCGAGCTGGCATGGCGGAGTGGATAGCATGCTCGTCTCGCACTCCGAAAACCGGGGTTCGATTCCCGAGCTCGACAAATTCCTTACTCGGTTTTATTTGTTCATATGGCCTGACTAGAAAAGTTAATTGGGCTAATTGAGTAATTAAGCAATTAACTAAGGTCAGTCCCACTTACTTGGAGCATCACTATATGATCCCTTCAATTGGTTGCATGGTTACTAGCCAAAGTACAATTGGCCCCGTTTGAAATTGGCGCACTGTGACGTCACGACCGTTTCGACCAACTGAAAAGCGTGACATTTCTGTCGACAACTACTGCTTACAACGATGAGACATTAAAGGCTTTCGCCTTAAAAACGTTGGGATTAACTTTCACATCGGGCAGTCAGGCAGCCTTATTTTTTAGTGCGAAAGCAATACTTCATGAGGTCTAACCGGCTAACCAAGTATGTGTGAAGCTTTGCCTTAAGGGTAACCTTGGCCAAACCTTAATGACCAAAGTAAATATTAAGGCGAAAGCCTTTAATCTCTCATCGTTGTAAGCAGCAGTTGTCGACAGAAATGTCACGCTTTTCAGTTGGTCGAAACGGTCGTGACGTCACAGTGCGCCAATTTCAAACGGGGCCAATTGTACTTTGGCTAGTAACCATGCAGCAAATTGAAGGGACCATATAGTGATGCTCCAAGTAAGTGTGACTGAGCTTAGTTAATTGCTTAATTACCCAATTAGCCTAATTAACTTTTCTAGTCAGGTCATATAAATAAATAAAACCGAGTAAGAAATTGGTCGAGCTCGGGAATCGAACCCCGCTCTGCGGAGTGCGAGACGAGCATGCTACCCACTCCGCCATGCCAGCTTTTTTTTTTCTTCATCATGGTATTTATTACAGTGATGTTATGTTCTATGTACATGAACTATATATAAGCCATTATGAAAACAGTGGTAATCAATACATATTCAAAAGACATACACTAGAAAAGGGGCAATGCAGAGCTCATCACTAATAGTGAGTGCCACTCCGGTTCGTACTCAGTCTGGGCATACACGTCTCTTAAATTAACAACCATTCGACTGAAGTGATCCTTTGTAGACACAACAGGTTCACAGTGTCTGTCCATCATGCGGGTTTTCCAGAGGCTGTGCAGTCCAATCAGAAAGAACATGTCCAGGGGTTCATCAACAAATGGCAGCGCAGTGAGATAGCGAACAGAATGTGGAGTCAGATGAATTTTTTTTAAATGTGCGTTGCAGGATATCCCAGAAGAGTACTGCATCTTTGCAACTGATAAAACAATGCTCAATTTTTTCTGGTTCATCACTAAGGCGGCAATTAACGGTAGACAGAAAAATGCCCTTTTTATCTAACCATGTTCTAACTGGCAACGTACCGGTGTGTAACTTAAAGAAAAAGGTCTTTGTACGCCGCGAGACTGGCATCTTACGTACTGCCAGCTCGATGGTTTGGAATGAACAAAGGCGCGTCTATATAGTGAATACGGTGTCTTCGCTCACTGCCATCCTCCTCCCTTCCCTTCCGGCGAGGTTTAGCTGTCCACCGAGATATGAGAGAGAAATACATTTCCTTTCATCAAAAACCAATTTACCGACGAGCGAGGCGTACAACCGAATGGGCGATGGCGTTCTATCGACTCCCTGGCAGCGTTGCAAGACGCTCTCGCGTTCCACTTTTAGAGGCGAAGCTTAACATCTTAGCCACACATCAGTGACCGCACTTTAGGTCAAAAAAGTGCACCCCCCACCCCATGAATTTTGACGGGTGTCCACCGAGTTATGTGAGACAGTTACTGCATAATTATCTTTCCTCAAATACAATTTTCATTTCCTTCATTACGGGCCATCTTTGTCTTTCTTCTTTCACCCCCACTTCCTCCCTTCCTCTACGGTGCGGTTCAGGTGTCCACCGAGATGACAGAGAATTACTGCGCCATTTCCTTTCCTCAAAAACCGTTGCGTTCAAACGGCAAGGCATCGCGCCGAACGGGTGGTGGCGTTCCGTGGACTCCCTGGCAGCGCTACAACACGCTGTCGCGTTCCAATCCTAAAGGCGAAGCTTAAGCGTCATTAATTAGCAGTTAATTAGTATTCAGGCATTAATCAGTAATTAACCATTAATTAGTGATTTGTCATCACTTAGTAATTAGTACTCAATTACATGTGACGCCACCAGTGCCACAGAAGCAGTGAAAGTGGTGCGTAAAACGCTTTCGCCTCTACGCACTTTAGACAGTCAAAGTGCCCCCTGAATTTTTTGCCGCGAATGGGATTTGAAACCGCGGCGACGCGAACAGGGGTGGTATTCTCCCGGTGTCGCTTTTTGCGACAGGTCGCATTAGGGCGCGGCCTAAAAATGTGCGTACAGTTCAACAGTTGCTCGAAGAAACGGAAAACGCCCCCGGCACTTTCGTCGGCGGTGCTTTCATTCAGTCCGAGAAGCGACAATTCACCCATAGAGTTGCTGATTCACTGCAGCAGTAGTTTCGTGTCTTTGATTAGTAGTTGTTAATTATTGCAGAGATGATTATTTTTTATTTCCAGCAGCATAATGCACGTACTACAGTGGACAACGTCTGCTTCGTCGTCTGTTTACGACGTGCAAAGTAAGTTCGCATGGCGAGCAGCAGCCCGGCTCAGCAGACGGTAGCCACAGTGCTGTGCTCCTCGGCAGCCGGTAATGCCGCCGAAAAGATTCGTCGGGAAGGCAAACGGATCGCGATGTCCGCAGGCACGGCACTCTTCTTCGCGGCTCAGAAACCAGGCAAGGAGAGGGGGATCCATGGCGTCTAGTATCAATTTCCAAGTTCGTCACCGGCGCGAACAGCTTCAGCGCATTCCGTTGTTCGACCAAGCGTAGTAAATGGAGGCGACGCCACGATGACGTAGCAGGAAGGCGGTTCCGCGGTCGTCACGCCGCCGTCTCCGTGGCTCGAGCCAATCAGCGAAGAGCGAAGTGGACATGTCGCAAAAGGCGACACCGGGAGAATACCACCCTAGGTCAGCTTCGCTGGCCACTGCACGAAGGCAGTATGCTATCGCCGCAGCCGATCACGCCTCGTGTTAAAGTGCAACACACTCTCGCGCTGTGCACTGCACATCGTCGTCTCCATCAAGTAATACTACTGTCGGACTAATGTCGTTGCCAGACGTGCGGACGGCCCAGCAAAGCAAAACCAGGAGCCAACCAGGTTGAACACATGCTTTCGCACGTCTACTATGTTAACTACGTTAAAACCCTACCACTTTTCATTCAAACGCAAGGAACACACATTCGTCTGTAGAAAACACAGGCTTCACTTCTTTTCCCCTGCTACGTTGCAACAAACGCAACGCCGACGCAAGGAAGCGTATTCTAAGGGCACCTACGGAACCGGTGTTCATAATTCTGGTTTGGGGAGCAGTGCAAAAGCACCTGTTTTGGAGCAGACCACGCAATTACGGCACGCGCGGACGTTTTAAAAAAGTGGCTGTGGCTCAGTTCAGCTGAGCCAGGATATACAGAGCGAACGCTCTGTTAAGCATGGTTAGGCGCGGTTTAGCTTTGGTTCATCTTTATTGTTTGAAAACTTCTGCGAGAGCAAATTGTTTCAGCGAGAGCAAATCATGTGATGCATCACGTGCCACAAGTGCAAGAGCGAGCGTCCAGAGCGGCGGTCGGCGCCGCGGCGGACGTGGCTGCCAAGCGCAAGAGCGAATCACGTGACCCATCACATTCCACAGATGGCGAGGATGAGTGGGCGAACAGCAGCCAGCGCAGCGGCGGACGTGACTACCAAGCGCGCAGCTCTTGCGACAAAGGTGAAGATGATTATGACAATCGAGGCAACTGCTACGCGCGATTTTGCACATGCGGTGCGCCTCCCTTAGAGATCCAATTCAAAAGTCAGGTGACCTTCAGGCTCAGAATGGGAGGAGTAGAGCTTTTCGCGCTAAAAGGATGTAGTGTCGGTAGCTGAGGCTCTTCCAAGCGGTTTCTCAAAGGATTTTGGTTGTTCTAAACCAGAGGACGCGGAATCGAATCCAGGCTGCAGTGGCCTCTTTCAGATGGAAGCGAGAAAGAGGGAGAGAAAAAAACAAACAAAGAAAGCGCCCGCGTGCAGTGCTGTCTCAGAGCACGCTAAAAGACTCCCGCTGGTCCGGATGCATCCCGAGTCCTTCATTACGCTGTCTCTCACAAGCAATGTGCTGCTTTGGGATTTTAAATCCCATTCTCGCGAGCCGCGAAGCGCCTTCTGTTGCCAGTATCGCGATGGTGTTCATCTGACATATTCTCGCTGCTCCTACTTGCCAATAATTTCGAGTCAAGCAATGGCACTCCTCTTGGGCAGCGGAATTGCTTTCCCCGCTGTTGGAAACTTTGAGGTGGCTTGAGTCCGGTGAAACGGCAATATTGAATGAGCTTTAGGGCTTTAAAGAAAAAGCAAGAAGCACAGATGCCAATTAAAGAGACATTAAAGGGCAACACCGTGCCAGGCTAGACTGATAGATTAGCGTGACGCCATAGCAATTAGGTCCTGTTTACAGAAAAAAAAAGGCTTAAGTAACTAGAATTGCGTAAAAGCGAAGTACACGTGGCGCTACCGCTTGAGTTGTACAATTGCAGAAGGTGGCGAATTTATGCGCTTTATCGAGGAACGCTATTTCACCGTCAATGGGCAATTATCGTCGAAACACGAGGAAAGCAGCGTGTTGAGTGTAGCCAAGAATGTTAAGTCTCTCATAATTAAAGGAGCGCAAAATAGACGAAGGAGAGAAAGGCTAAATCGAAACACGAGCGCTGAATTTTTCGCCTCGCATTCTGAACACTCAGGCTGCGTTTGGCCGTTGTATGCCGTAAGCTCAAAACTGCTATCTCTCAACGGCATTCACGTTCTGTTGTGTTGCTAGGCAGCCGGTGAAGCGGTTTCGTCCTGACTGCAGCCTTCGAAGCGGCTCCTTTTTGTAGTTTCTTTACATTTAGTACCCGCTTGCAGACACGCGCACGCATGCCTGTCGTCGACATGTGAAGCGCTACGCGAGCGCTTGATCTTCCAAAACGTTCAACCAGCTGATGCGTGTTCGTCAGAATTATGCGTTCATTCTCTGCAGACAGTTATAGCCGGCAGGTGGCAGACTACAGATGGGCGGAATGTACCCTGATTTGTTTCCGCTTACAGCCCACAGGAAGCAATTCACGGACAGAGAAATCGCAATGACTGTAACATATTCAAGCACAAGGGTCGTTTGAGATCATACATACTGCGCAAAAGAGATAAAGTAATTTAATGAAATGAAAGGAGGAGAGGTCGGCCGGTGGTAAGGCGACTCTGACCTGCTACTCCACAATGACAATGGGTAAGGGGGAAAGGGAACGTAAAAGGAGAGTTAGGATGCTAATGGAGGGTGATAATGTAAAAATACAATGAATTACTTGGGGTGATCTGGGTTACAGAGGAGACCACGCACACACGAGGTGGCGTTCATCTCGCGTAGACGACGCGTAGCACATATCTTCCACATACATGTCTTGCACACACACCATGCACATTTGCAGAGAAGAGCTCTGCACACTCTCATATCCCAGCAGAAAAACTTAAGCGTTCACATTACGCCCTGTTCAAGAAAAAAAGCTGAAAGACATGCGTCCCGGCACAAACGCGCATGTATATGTGTGGTCCGCATTGCACATCGTGTAGACACGTACAGCACAGCACACGCAACTGTCACAGACGAGAAACTCGGCCTATTTTACACAAAAACCTGAGAACAACCTTCATCGCACACCAGCCTCCAGTTTGTTTCACCCTGGCGCCTAGGGTAGTTTCCTCGGAGAGAGGGCGACTGTCCAAATGTCTGACTATTCTCCAAGGCGCTCTTCGCATCAATGTAGGGGCGGCACGCGCAAAAAATATGATGAATTCTCAGGTCTGTTGCAGTTCAAGCAATCGGGCTAGCTTCAGCTCTTATCCTATGGAGGCAGCTTTTGGTGTACGTGACACCAAGCCGTAACCGATGGAACAGAGTTCCTTGACTTCGACATTTGATGCTAGGTGAAGTCGCGAATCAGCATCAGGCCGAGAAATGCGGTCCTGCTGGTGGCTCACATCTTTCCAGTAGAGTTGCATGACACCCTGCATTGAGTGAGTCAGGTTGCTATGTCTCTTGTCGAGAAGGAGGCTTGGATGGAAGCCTGATCAGCATGAGCCAGCTTAGCTTCCTCATCAGAGCTTTCATTCCCCGCAATGTCTCGGTATCCACTGAAGCCTGATGGTGTGGCGGCGCTGGAAGCCCTCAGCTAGCAAAAGTACAACTTGCTCGAGTAGCTGCTTGCATGTACGTAGCTTCATGTATGTTTTTATGATCTGCAATATGCGGGTCTTGAGTCGTAGAATGTATTCCAGTGATTTGCGGTCTGCTGACTAATGTAGCGAGTGACCTCTCGTATACCAGCAGATTCGGTTGCCGTGGACGATGTTTTATGCATGAGCCCGAAGCGGTGGCTGAAGGCTCTGCCAGGCACTATAACCGCTGCTGCTGCAGAGGTGTTCGTCACTGATCCGTCGACAAAATCACGTTCTGAATCACCATACGTGGAAGGAGATATATGATAGCGCCTAATGCTTCGTTGTAACTGCCGCGCCGTGCGACTTATTTTGTACTCCTGGAATAGTTACACGCACGTTTAGATTTGGAATTGCTCTTTCCGGTGGGGCATGTAGTTTGTAGGCATCGAATTGCGCTGCCTCCTTATGGCTTTCGAATAGGCTGTGTCTACACGCGCACTACTAATATTGGCCAGGGGGCGGTTGGGATGCCTGGTCAGATGTTGCAAATGCACCCGTAAAGGCTCCAGTTCTAAAAACGCAAATACGGGATGGGCATGCGCAGGCCTCATAAAATGTGCCCCATGTAGAAACCTTGCAGGGAGATCACAAGTACAACCTTAAAGCACGCGCCTGAGCGCTTTCCAGTGTTCGCAGGGCAGTCAGTGTTATCCATGAAAAAACCGGCGCACTGTATCTCAGATAACCGACCACCAGCGCCTGGTACAGGTGAAGTAAAAACCGCTTAGACGGACCCCAGGATTTGCCACCTATAAACCTTGCAATGCTTGCAAAACTGTCCCTTTTTTTGAGCAAAGAGACGTGCTTCGTCCAGGACAGGTCGCGGTCTATATGGTGACACCTAAGAATTTATGGTTTGTTACATATGGAATGTCTTGAGAGTCACTTGTGACAGGGCAGAACGCCATCAACTTGCGTGTAAATGATAATTTAATTGGCGATAGTTCAAGACCCTGACGACGCAATAACGCAGACACAATGGGCACAGCACGCTCCAATCTCGCATGCAGTTGGGGACACGTGACACTTCATGATATGCAGATGTCTGCGTAAACAGATACCGAAACTGTGTTTGGTAGTTATTTGAATAGGCCGATTAGCGCTAGATTAAATAATCTTGGGCTAAGCACTCCTTCCCTGAGGTAAACCACGTGTGACAGGATGATCTGTGGTGTCACCATCATCAGTCCCCATGCAAGCTGCCCAGTTTCTCAAATAACTTGCAATCCATTGATGTAGACGTCCACCAATACCACATTTCTCGAAGGCGTTTTAGAATGCTTCGTGCAGAACACTGTCGAATGCGCCCTTGATGTCGAGGAAGAGGGCAGCGGTCAGCTTGGGGTGGCTGTTCTTCTCGTGTTCTACTGTCCACACTAAATCAATTACAATGTCAATAGCAGAGCGGCCTTTGCTAAATAATCTCATTGCGGCTGTGTATAGCCTGCATTTTTCAAGAAACCATTCGAGACCTGTTAATATCATGCTTTCCATTTATCGGCCAATAAAACTTGCGAGCGCTACAGGTCTGTAGGATGTTATGTCACGAGGCGATTTTCCTGGCTTGAGCAAAGCAACCACACAGCTTCTTTTCCATTGATGTGGAACACTGGCAGTGGCCCAAGCGTGATTAAACCAGGTTAGAAAAGCTCCTTCTGCTTTTGGCCCCAGGTGGCGAAGTGCACTGTAGGTAATTCTATCGGGCCCTCGGGGAGAAGAATGCTTACAAACAGAAAGCTTTGAGTTAGCGCAGCGTGAATGGGATGTCTAGACAACCACCCACGGTATACGAGGAGCGCACCGATGCAGCGGGACTACAAATAAGCGTACAGCAATGTGCGCGGAAAGGGTGCTGCTGCTGGAAAATGGACGGCAGTGCTCGGACGACAAGCCAGAATTTTGAGAGTGGTTTCCTGGGATCCAACATGCTGCAAAATCACCGCCACCGCTGTCTGCCAAGGTTCTCCGAACAGCGCTGATTTTGCTTTTGTGCACACCGGGAAGGCTGGAGATCCGAGACATGTTTCGTCTGCGATATTTTCTTCCGCACGTCACCGAATTGCACGTAGCTGCGCATGGAGTACATCTACTCATCATCATCATCATCATCAGCCTGACTACACCCACTGCAGGGCAAAGGCCTCTCCCATGTCTCTCCAATTAACCCTGTCCTTTGTCAGTTGCCGCCACTGTATCCCCGCAAACTTCTTAATCTCATCCGCCCACCTAACTTTCTGCCGTCCCCTGCTGGTGCTGTGTAATTTGGTGTCGAGATGCTTAGGGATGTCTCTTGCATTGCCGTAATCATGCACTGTTCCTCATCAGCTGGGGCAGTGAGGCATTCACAGCTCGCTTCTAAAACGTCAGTGAAAGTATTCCAGTCAGTGCGGCGTGCCTTGGCACGTGGAAGGCGGTCAAACCAGCGAAGCTGCACATATGTTGTTAAATGTTCACTGCCGCAGCATTTCGATATCAGCACACCAAGTTGGGGATGATGAGAGACGCCTTGATACCAATGACAGGTCCAGGCAGCTGCTGTAGGCAGTTCCGCGCAAAAAAGTCGGCGTCCCGTCACTGAGAACAAGGCCTGCATTATCCAAGAATGTGGCAATATCCCCACCCCGAGCGTTCGTTACAGCACTTCTCCAGCATTGGTGATGCGCATTGAAACGTGACAAACGCATTGAAATCTCCGATTATAATCTGGGGCTGTGAAGTGCTGTCTAGAAGTTACTGTAGACATGTTGCGTCAAATCTACACCTAGGTGGGATGTAGCCGCCGATAATACTGGTTGTGTGCCCCTTCAGTTTCACATTTACAGCCACATACTCGCTGCTGCTGCCTCCAGGAACCGGATGTTGAACGTTAGTCAGGTAGCGGCGAATGCATAGTAGAAACTTGCTTCGATGTCTAGCCGCTTCGGAAATAAATTGCTCATGTCCGGAGAGGCGAAAAGGAAACATGATATTCGTCTCACATATTACATGCTCTGGAAACCGCTACTGGAATATCCTCTAACTGAAATCCGCTAGGCGGCTGCGCAGACCTCGTGCATTCCATAGAAATATTGCCGGTACAGAAATTTTCTCTCGTAGTGATGGCGGTGATGACAGTAGAGCCATGATTGCTGTCTTTTATTAGAGTTGCAAGGACCGGCTCGACAGCGTCTAAAATTTGGACAGCTGCACTTGTAACGTGCGTGTCCACATCAGCTATGATTAGTCGTAAGGTGCCTATCAATTGTTTAAGCATAACCCTTTGGATCATCTCTGGTGGGCACAACCGGCGGACGCATTGGCAGACGCGCCTCGGAGATTACAGTTCGCGTTGGAAGAGGTGACCATGCTGCAGAATTGTTCTGAGGGGTCAGAGTATTTGTCACTTGTGCAGGTGGAGCCGATGGCTTCTATACAGCAGAGTTTGTGATGGAACAGCTCAAAACACTGGGTCAAGAGACAGCGCTTGCCTCTTGTCCCGGTGTTTTGCGCTGTTCCATCACAAATGAGTAACTAACATGCCCAAGCTGCAGTGCAGCAAAGTTGCCTTGTTTCTGCTGATGCGTTTTCGTTTCATTTGCTGAATTCGAGCTCTTCTACGGGTTCCGTGTGAGCCTTCTCCAGCGGTGAACCGCATTTGCTGCTTTTCTGCGAGAAGAGTTGTCTGTCATCATTTTCTTTAAAATCTTCATCGATGTCCTTATTTTCGGACACTCCCTTGAATTTGCCTCATGAGGTCCTTTTGCAGCTCGCACATTTCGGCACTTCAGGTGTACATGCAGGTCCGAAGCTTCAGATCAGGGTCCAGGGATTCTCCCGCGCAAGTGCGCGAAGCCTGCCCGCTGAGTCTCGTCTCGAAATGGGGATCGACACACTGTCGCCGTTGTGGTGAACAGTTCGCGCGAGAAAAAGTCGTGCCCTTTATTGGTGGCAGAGTCATGCAGTTGTCGGATGAGCTCCACGCCGAAGAGCAGCTTGTAAGCCTTGGAGGGCTGCTTTGAAATCGGTGAAAATATACCACTGCTGGAGGCTCTGCTGATTTATATGTTCAACGGTGACAAGAAGAGCGGTGAGTTATGCACTCGTCAGAGATGTCTGGTGAGCTATCCTAACTGTGACTTCTGTAGTCCTTGCTAGGATGACCGCGGAGCCCAAAAAACTGATGGGGTTCACTGAGCCCTCGGTGTAGAACTGCAGCCGGTTTGCATAGTGCTCATGGAAATATTCAAGAGCAACTTGTTTTAGTACTATCGGCTATAAATCGATCTTCTTCCTGATGCCAGGTATTGAGAGAAGCACACGGGATTTGTGCAAGCTCCAAAGTGGGGAAGACGGTCTAGAGGGGGGCGTAAACTGCGACGGCAGAATGGCGCGATGTGCACCAATGGTGTTTGTAAACGATGTGCGCGGCCTGGTAATAGGAAGATTGGCAAGACGGTGGGAGGGAACTTGAGAGATGTGCCGAAAATGTGCCCTCAGTGCGTCAACTGTTAGGTAAGTAGTGATTGGATGTTCCTGGACGATGAGTACCGTTGCGGCCGTAGAGGCACATTTCGGCAACACTAGGCAGGTACGGAGAGCTTGATCTTGAACGCTTTGTAGAAAAACCGTATGCACCAAGCTATGTCAGAAGTTGCCTTTGCATTTATGGCGGCATGATCATACAGATCATACCTCCAAAATGAATAGAATATTCTTATTGAATGTGAAATGTGGGGTTTAACATACTGAAGTAACACATGGCCTATGATGGACTCCGTACTGGAGAACTCCGGATTGATTTAGACCACCTGGGGCTCTTGAACATGTGCTGATATGGCACAGCATAGGTTTTCGTACTTTTATTTTAATCAGCAGCAGCAGCAGCCTGACCACACCCACTTTAGGACAAAGGCCTCCCCCATATCTATCCAATTAACCTTGTGCTTTGCCTCCATCGAAATATGGATCTTGCGACCTTGGAATCAGCAGCCGAACTTCAAAGCCATTGAGCCATCGCGGTGGGTAATTTGCATCCAATAAGTATAACCAAAATGGCCCTCTAAAGTAGAAAATAACCGATCTAAATTGCCGGCCACTCGGTGATATATGCTTCAAATATATTATATATAATATATATGCTCCTCACCCTAAACTGCTAAAATCTAGTCGTTTGGGGTAGATAGCGCAAACTTGTGCTTCATCGCTGCACTCTGCGCGTTCAGAATTTAGCGATACAACGCTGCCGCGAGGACACACCCATAAGAAATATTGCTTAACAATAAACACGAAGTATTTCGGTTAATCACAGTATCATGTTTTTGAAATATAGCATCATCAAAATAGCATCGAAAGAAGTAGTGAAATTACTCTTGATTTTTGTTTGATGGTCACCGCTGTCAGAACAAAAAAAAAAGCGAAGTGATCACCCAATGCTCGGCACACCAAAAAAATCTCATCACAAGTCACCAAAATTTGACGATCTAACGATGTTGGTTTCGCCGCTTTCTCTTCTGCAGGATGAACT
Source organism: Amblyomma mixtum (assembly GCF_055824585.1). NCBI lineage: Eukaryota > Metazoa > Arthropoda > Arachnida > Ixodida > Ixodidae > Amblyomma > Amblyomma mixtum. Next base: position 160,282,130 of record NC_143014.1, on the reverse strand, counting down.
GACTTTCACACACTAAGCCTTACGGCACGGGTAAGGTTGTTGTGGCAAGTTAGGGCAAAGCGATGCGCTGTCAAGGAAGAAATCCAAAATCCAATGAAGTTTTTACATCTTCAGTGAGTTGTGAACGGTGCCCATGATTGATATATCTCGAGACGCCCACCAAAGGAAGAAGCCACAAACTGGAAGAAAAGCCTTGTATTTAAACATCTTGCAGTCATGGTAACCGTTGTAGTATTCTCTTTTTTTTTATGCCGGCACCTTGTTTATGCGCCACAACAGGGCCTTTTGGCGGCGTCATGACCCGCAATACATTCACACCTTTTTTCCCTTTCCCGACCGACTGGAAGCTGTTTCTTAAACCCATGTCAGGGCACTGATGAAGAGTGAACTGCGCAGGGAGTGGCGGGAAAGCAATCAAACAAATAATAAAGAGCGAAGTCTTGCCTTCGCGCCGTCCGGCTTTCATCGGCACCGTTCATCATACCTGCTACGATCGGCGCCCGCGAAAAGCCTCGATAACAGCGCTTGTTTGCCTGAAGACAAATTCTCGCTTTCGAGCCCCAGAAGATACGCGTACGTCCTCCTCCCTGACCTTACGGCGAGCATTAAACTTCTTGGAAAATCCCCCGTATAAAGCGCTCTGAAAGCAAATCTCAAGGAGAAATAAAGGAAGTAAGAAATGGCGGGCTCTTTGGAAGTTCCTTCGAAACATTCCATATCTGGCACGCGCGTCTTTCGCGTATCTTCTCGCTACTTCTGGAGCTGTTAGGTTTTGTTTTTCTCTGTTCTTATTTTACTGTTATGGAAAGAAGACACTTCACTCGCGGCCGTATCAAATTTCCTGCGTGCTGCTTTCCCCTTCAGTCCACCTTGACGGAAGTTGTCAAAAACTGAATTTTTCACTCTTCTTCGCCTTGCTCGCCGGCGGTATTTGTTTTCCTGTATACTATCCAATTTTTCGGGACCCTCCCCATTGCGCGCACGCAGAGGCTGTTGCGGCTTTTTGCCGTGTGCACTGCGTTCTCATTTTCCCCGACGCATTTTCGTCGCTGCTGCCTGGCTATTTATGCCTCTCCTGTTTTCTTTCCCTTGCCGTGTGGAATATTGGTTCTTGTCGCCGGCTCCTCCCTCTTCCCGCATCGCACGCGACAGTGGCGGCAGCCCGTTGACAAGGAGGCCGCAGACCTTAGATTCAATCTCCAACGGGACGTGATCGGCCATCGACAGAGCCTGAAACGCGGCGCGGGTTAGGAAGATGCAGAGGCCGTTGGAGGCTGCTGAACGGCGCCACCTTGCCCGCACGACGCGGGGGCTGCCAGGGGCTCTGCTAGAGCGAGCTGCGAATGGATCGCTCGACGGTTCACTGTCGCCGACTGGCAAGGTGCTATACAAAGAAAAGAAGGGACAACTGCGCCTCAAGTCGGCATTGTTGTCGCCCAAAACTTGTCCAGAGTACAACGCCCTCTCATCGCAAAGACGCGTGGCTAAACGAGTCTACAGACGGTTTCCGCGTCAAGTCGAGTGATGGTTTCGCGCTGTTCCGCTCCGCCCGGCTTTCGTCTACGGTATTCGCGACAGGAAGAGAAACGGTGGAGAGGGGCTCTCTCCCCTAACGTGGTACCGCCATCTGCCATAACCTAGAAAATTCTTGCGAAGCTACAGCGCCATCTTGCGCGTATGGGGCAAAATGTTTCTTATACTATTTGCGCAGTTTCATCGCATTTTAGATTACTGCCTTGAGGCTCTGTTTTCTTTTTCACATGCCACACTGCCCCAGAAAAGCGAAGGTAAAAACAACGAGCAGAAAAGCGCATGCTCAGGGGATATGCATCAAACGAATCACGTGAACTTGAGAGTTCGGCGCGTACAGAACAATACGGGATACCTGTCGTCGGCTGCATGGAAGTGGAGCATTTTTCATCTCCGGTGTTTAACGCTGCGCTTTTTGCTCACTGATATTCAAAGGTTCAGTTTGGTTTCCTTTTAGGCGGACGTCGAGTCTACGAGCAACTGCCCGCACTGCTATCTGCGGCAGCGCAGGAGTACAGTCAGAAAAGGCATACGGCAACACTGCTCGGCTCGCGTTTACCGTTGGTCCAGTTGCATCCACGTTGCCTCTTGCCCGCTCGATGGCAATCGCCCTTGCTCTTTGCAATCGATGTTACGCTGCCCGGAACAGCACCTTCTTGCTCTGAGCACTACAAACAGTGTATAGTGCATAGAAATGTCTGCGTGCCCGAACGTCCGGCTCGGTCGGAGATCTTTTTTTTTTGGTTCAGAAGCAAGTGCTCATTTCCAAATTCGCCATTGGTATTTTCAGGCGGCATTGCGCTGCCAATAATTAAAGTCGTAGTCGCTGTTGGGACGCTGTGTGTGTGAGGCCTAGGCTTTACGCGTCGCGCCAGATATGGAGAGTCAGGAGAGTGATTTCATGCCATGCGCATGGGCGTGGAAAGGCTAGGGCTGGAGGTACACTTTCCCTTTACTTTAGCATGTAGAATCGATTCCTTCTTATATTCATGCCTGCCACGCCGAAATAAAATAACATCGAGCCGAGGATACCTCGATGATTTAGGTTAACGATCGATAAAGGTATACGTAGAGGTTACGCGATTCAGAATATATAAACACAGTTTTCAGTTTAACCAGTAAAAATCCTCCAAATTGCATTTTGCGATAACGCGATCAGGATTTTTTTTAATGAACTTACTTTGCAGCTGTGTAGACGGGGCTCAGCAGATCGTGCTGAAACTTGGCAGTTTGCATTGGTAAGCTTTGCTTGCGTGCATCGACTTATCTCTTCATCTTCTTCGCATTTAGGTTTGGTCGACTTAACCAACTGTCGCAAGTTGATTCCTCCTCCCTTACGGTCTCTCTCTCCAGCTGGGCCGTCGATTACTGCGGGCTACTCCGAATTAACCCTGGAACTTCCACCAGCCGTGTTTGCATTTGCTTTGCATCAAGGCCGCGCTGCGGTGGCGTTCTAACATACGCCTCTCAGTCATTTTCGACGCCTTTGGACGCAAACGAGAAAGAGTCCATAAAAAGAATTGCCAACGCTGGACTTGGATATGGCAGATGAGATCTCTCTCTTAACTTATTATTTTTACGCTTGAAGCAGCAACCGATGGCCACGAGGCAAGCCGTAATACTTGGCTTCGCATTAATTTCGGCCACCTGGGGTTCTTAACGTGTACAAATACATCTAATCAAAATTTTAATGACAGGACGCTTTTACATTTGTCTCCAATGGAAATGCTGCCGCAGCTGCAAGGATCAATCCGCGACCCGGTGCCCAGCCGGCGAACGCCGTAGCCGCTCGACCAACGTAACTAGCCTGGTAATATTTTCTAAAACGCTCAATTTGTATGGCATGCAACAAGCAGGGCATGTTGAACCAGTGAGTGCTGCCAGTTTTAAAGATATCAGTTTGGCTTCAATAACTGACCCATCATACCCCTCCCGTGGGTTGCACGAAGGACCTAGTTTTCAGGCTTCACCGGTGCCTGCTAGCAGTAGTATGAATAGCTAGACGACCCGCGTACTTGTTCGCACATTTCATACCGACATGCGACGCGACATCAAGTAAGCAATACTACGAAGTTTGCATATACCCCTCTAGAAACCTGAAAACACTATTCTGCTCGCATACGCTACTGAAATCACTGCTCACGGCGCTGCTGTCGCTCCCTCGTGGTCCCATGCTTGGCCGCGCTTCAGTGCTCGTCAAACTGTAAGGTGCGGAAATGGGGATACTGCATGGGGAGTCCGGCATTCTGGCAAAAGCCGGAACGTCCATAGTAACATCACTATTTGGTGCGGTGTTTGCTTCCCTAGTAGAGGGAAAGCCGTGGCAAGCATAAGCGAAAGTAAGGAATTAGCCTCAACAACCACTACTGAGAGGCGGCTATGTTTTTGTTGGCAATCGTGCTGAAAGGTAAAGATCTTGCTAGATAAGAGCGGAAGAAAGGACACTAGATAAACTTCCGGTTCAAAAAGAGTGGTTTCGTTTTAGACTGCTCTGTAATAAAATGAAACAAGCAAAAAGTTCAGGCTTACAGCCAGCCTTGCCTACTGAGCCGGGTTAACCACTGTCAGCAGATTATTTGTATTTTGGATGAAATTCCAACCATCTAAGCAGTCGTTTCTTAAACAGTCGGGAAAGATTCGCGAGCCAACCAAGTAATAAAAGCAACAAACATGGCCTCCTAAAAACGAAACAAAAGACGTGCAAGTAGAACAGTACGAAACCAAATATTACTAGCGAGCGGGCGCCAGAAGAAAGCAAGAACTGTACTAGTTTGCCCGCGCGGCGAATTACGTAATGACAGCTGATACGGAAATTTATGGCTGCGTAAATTAGGGGTGCCTTTTATTGCGCTACCTAAGCAGAGCGAGCTCGTTATATAAACAAAGTGGCCCTCTGCGCCGGTTTATTACTTTCGCTTACTTTGAAATAGGGGCAAACCCCGTGAATGCTCGTATAAAGGCGACAGCATATAGTTTAGTGCTTAGAGTAAAGTATCTTAATAATCCCCGCGACAGGACTGATGTAACAATAGCTCGCTGAGTGAATGGTACTAGTGGTACGACGTCGTTGCATGTGCGCGCATATAGTATCGAACAATACGTAAAGCAAATATGTTCCTCAAATGAACTGAACGTAATGACAGCCTATCGGGTAGCTATACTTTTTCAGCGCCCACACTGCCATCATCAGCCATCGCATTTTTTAAAAGCTTCTATTTCCTGCACTAATTTATTATTTAAGTCACATTACGGGAAAATTCTTTGGATCAAGAAAAATCGACTTCACAGGGGTAAGAGGGTACAGGAAGTACAGTAAGTCCAATAATACATGAAATGGAGAACAGTGAACACATCTGGATACTAGCAGAAATTCACAAAAATAAAATTCACCCTACTGAAAAAAGATCCCAGACAAGGACAGCATTCCGATCGCTTAATTTTCGAAGAAAAAAACCGTACCAAGGGTATGGGGTTAATAAAAGTTGCGTCGATAAAGTACTAGTGACTGTGCCGGGTTACACTTACGCAACTGAGCAACGTCCTAATTTTCCTTGAAAGAGTTTTATAGATTAGTGCTAGAGGACAGGTTCGTCTGTTTATTTTTGTCTGAATTTCATTTCCTCGGCTGAATGAGGACAGAGATTCTTCGGCTTGATATTTCCACACGCAAACACACACGCCCCCCTCACACGAACGCATGCACGCATCCACGCAGGCACACACGCAAACCTGCCGGGCAGCTATTTTAGTAACTCACTCAAGTTTCAAGTAAGGACCACAGGGGGCATTTGTAAGCTTTGTCTTGATAGAAAATTTTTTCAGGGCGGCTGTACGAATATCCGACACATGTGCTGACCATGCAACCCTGTTTGTGACAGTAATGCTAAGGTATTTGCATTTCTCAGCGTTTAAAACAGCTTTATTGAGAGGCGTGCAGCAATATGCACATTCCCTTCACCTGTCATAGTAAAACATTGAAGTGCGTTTTTTCTCACACTGACTTCCATCATCCACTGACAGCAGTAGTCAGCGATTGCTACAAGGTATTTTTGTAACGAATCATGATTCTTCAAAAATTATTTTTTCATACATAACCCTTAACAAACTTATGCCATTTTTAACATTAGCAGAAGTCCACTGTGTAATGCCGAAGAAAGCCCAATTATTTTTAATTTGTAGAATTACTTTTAATAGCGTACTTTGTAGATATCCGGTAAACGTCTAGAAGCAGCCGATTGCAAAAAAAAAATGGGCGAGAATCCGTGTGCCGTTCTTACTAGCCGAATGACAATGGAACGATGTTTTCTGAAACCGTGTTGGTGAGCTCATAGACTGTTACGCTCTTTTAAAGCGACAGCTTCAAGGATCCCGTTGTGCAGAAAATCCGGCGGCGTACATTGTAGTTGTGAGCAAAAAATGTGGATAGGTAGAAAGGGGGGCGTGGCACATGTGAATAAGCGGATTTGAAAAGGGATTGCATCATTACAAAACTGGTGATTAGCAGGCCGCAACATAGCTGAAACGCCGTTATGGCAAGAAAGTATACACACTAAATGATTTGCGCTGAAAGTAACATTCGGGTAATTAGTCGGAAATAGAACCCCTGGATCCAGGTTGCCAGTCAGACACGCTATCCATAGGCCACGCAGGCTAGCGGTCGAATGTTTGCTCATAGGACGAACGAGTCCTCATTGCAATAGTATCATCCCTTATAGCCTTCTGGCCATCTGTGAATCATTAAGCGGCCAAATAATCGCGAAAAAAATAGGGGGGTTTCAACGTCGTTAAACCGAGGACTGAACAGCGCACACAGGACGAGGACACAGGGAAGAAGCGACAAGACAAGAGGCCTGACTATCAACTGAATGGTTTATTGGAGTAACATATGTGCGCTGTTCAGTCCTGCCATGCACCAACTAGCTCAGCTTTCTGTACTTCTACATGCGAAAGCACGTGTTTAGCCGGCTTGGCTCATGGTTTTGCTTTGCTGGGTCGTCGTCGCATCTGGCGACAATATTATACTCAGGTTAATGTCTGATCGAGGTTAACCTGATCTGGTCTGGTCGCGCCGCAGAGAGAAGTTAATGAAGAAGACGATGTGCAATGCATAGCGCGACAATGTGTTGCAGTATGTTGCAGTGTGTTGCATAGAGCTCTCCTGCAGTGACCTGTGAAACTGACCTGTTATCGCCGCCGCGACTTCGAATCCCAGTCGCAGCAATATTATTTATTTTATGCTTGCGAAAGCAACAATACGCGAGTCGCCGAGCCATTTCGCGGAGCTGGCGAAAGGCCATACTGCACATGCGCGAGGAGCCGTTATGTCACACGGCGCACAGCTGGCGCGCCGCCGCCGTTGCTGCGCGGGTGACACGGAGGTGCCGCCGCCGCACTCGCCAGTTGCGCATGCTCAGTAGCGGCGCATAGTTAGCGTGCCGGGGCCGCCGCCGCTGCCGCGCGCTCTCCATCGCCTCTATCTCTCTCCTCGTTGCTTTCGCAATCCTCCAGGTTTAATCAGAGCGAAACCACTGGAAATTTTTTTATTCAAGACTAAGGTGAAGTCTTCAGCGATGCCCCGGATTTTGCAGCTTTGGTCGTGCAGTAGAACGTTTGCTCTAAAAATCGATTGGTGCATTATGAGAAATAATGAAACAACATTGCAGATTCAAGTGAAATATTTTTTTGCAACCCTCAAATTTAGGAAATCGGTATGTCCCGAACGCTTGACACTAGGCATTCAGTCTATTCTGCACTAGTGCGAACCGTGTGGCACATAAACCCGAAGGCTGTTAACAGTAGTGAAGATCGCACGAATAGTTGTTCTGGCTTAGACAGAAGCGCAGATTGTACTCACAGTATTGAAAATTTGCCAGGCCATTGTTGTGCCGTAACATTGGCCCTGTTGCGTGGCAGTCCGTCGTCTTAGGCGCTCTTTGTTCTCATCCACTTCACGCGGTCTTCTCAACTGTTGCGAAGCAAACTCAGATTGTCCTTGGCTTTAGTGCGAAAGTGCTTCTATAGCCTCACTCCCCACGTTTAAGCGGTGTGTGTCTGTCCATGTGTGGGAAGCATCTGAGTAGCAAGCGTAACTGGATCACTGGGTCTGTGGAGACCCCAGTCGCGCTGGGAGGTACGTGGTGGTGGTCTGTACCTACAAATTGAGGCAGTTATTTGCCTTTCCTTTTCTCGAAAACCAGCGGAAGGTTTGATTTTGGTTCGGTTGATTTTGAGGAAAGGAAAGACGCATAACTGACTCCCTGGGTCAGTGGACACCTCAATCACGCTTTGAGGTTCGTGGCGGTGGTGTCCATCTGCAAAAAACCATGCTTTCGCACAATTTTTAATGCTTAGCAATGCTAGACCGCCAGTAATTTTTTTCCCCGTGGTTCTCGTGATCATTGCTATTGTCGACCATATTCTAAGACTAATTCCTTTGTGAAACGAACATTCGGTGTGAGTCTTCCACGCTGCTGTCACTCCTGCGGCACTCATGGTATAGAAGGGAGCGAGGAGGAAGACGGTCCTCGAAGCCCAAACTCGAAAAGATTGAGGGAAAGGGGAACCCGGAGACTACTGACTAAAGCTTCGGCGAAAGGACGTCTTCATCTTCAGATGATGCGTTCATCTTGAATTTCATCTTCATCTTCAGTTTCTTGAAATGTGCCTTCATTCTGCAAGCTCCCCCTACCCAGAGAGCTGAGAGGCTCGACAAGATATAACGGCCGCTTGCGCTCGTTAATAGAGACTGCGACAAGGCCCAGTACAGGACGCCACTACAGCGAGCGGTATACGCCATCACTAGCGCGCTTTTGAAAGCACGTACTTGCACAAGAAACATTTTAATTTTGTCGCGGATTTGTTTGGAGTATTTTTCCCGCCGTCTCAAAATTTACGCAACTGGACATTGCTTTAATGGTCCGCAGCATATCGAAACTATTTTCCTGCCTCCAAGAGGCATGCGTTTACTGTGTTTCTAATAAAGCTGCTGAACAATGGGGGTGTAAAAGGCTCACATAAGGATCAAACATTTATTACAGCATAAGAAATTTGCTTTTTAACATTTTTTTTCATGTTATAACACTGCCGGGGGCTAAAGAGGCACGAAAATGTATGGCTGCGGATTAATTTGAACCACATCGGGTTCTTCAACCTGAATAGAAGTTGCCAGTGCATGAGTGCTTTTGTATTTCCCCTCCATCGGTCATTAGCCCTTCTCGTACTTTTTTATTGAAGCGACCCGCTATCAAATACTTCGAAAATTATTGCTGAAAGCCTAACATGCCGTGTCTTCGTTCTGGCTGCCTAATTCCCTTTTTAATGCCAAGCGTTGTTATCTACTGCGGCTTTATATTCATCTGGAAGAAAGTTGAATTTTTTATAAACCTTTTGCGCATGAAAATTACATATGAGGGGAACTGACCGGAAGGCGTAGTACAGAACCATGTGCACGAACCGAAAGGTGCTCTTAAGAAGTTTCTTCTGGCATCTGTTGGCTGTTGTTAATAATTTCATGTTCTGAGGTAGCGTGCTTTTCTCTTACCTTTATTTATGCCGTTTTGTTTCCGGTAACTCTTTTGCATCGATATTAAGTGCCTTTATTTCTCTCTTTCCTGACCCTTTCCCGCTTTCGTCGCAAATTTTCACAGGTTTCCTCACTTTGATAGAATGAATGAATGAGTGAATGAAAACAGTTAGACGTAACTGCTCATGTTAAAACTGCTTAAAGTGTCTAATTTTGTCATTTTTGTTCTTATTTTAGGCCCCCATTGTTATGGGAAGCATGGCTGGTATGAGTACATACCTAAAGCTTTATTCCTGGGCATTACACGGTTTAGTACATCACATATGTTTCATTACTTCATTAAATTCGGCACTTGCAACAGAAATAACCGTTCTGTGTTTCCGTGTTATTCATTTTTGCATTTTTTTCCTAGGGACAACGTGATCAGTGTTTGTCTGCTCTTTTTACAAGGAGTTTTCTGAATGTGCGAATCTTCATGAGAGTGTGAAAAATATTCACTGCAATCTGTTCTTATACCTTTAAGCACTGAGGAACATTGAAGGTGCAGTGAACTGAAGCTCATCGTTTTGTACGCAACAGACGAGGCGTGCAACTCATTAAATTTTTCTAGATACAGTACAGTTCATGTGACAGAAGTACGCTGAACAGAAGCGTAATGTTCACGTTTCCGCCATGATAATTACATGGAGACCATTTTTGTACACACACGCAGTAACAGTGAGCGCGGCTGCCCTTCGAGCTCCCTAATATCGTGCATTCGCACAGTAACACAAGACAGCTGCACGCAATCGCGTCAGCACTAGTCGGTTGCCGGGTGCCACATACCGGGACTGGATTCTCGCTGCCCTATAACTCTCCATTAAAGACTCCACGAAACCTACGCCTGCGTGCGGGTGCGAAGTCGCATTGCGGTTCCTGAACTGCGCAGCTGCTCACCTATGGTCGTATCCTTCTAGTTTGCTCCAGCAACAAGTTAGGGCCGGCGCGACGTGCTCCGCAGGAAAGTGGCCTGATGCAAATTGCACGAAACTCGTATATCCCGGTGATGGGAACCGATGCCGACGCCCAAGGAAGGAAGCACAGGACTTGACGGAAAAAGTTTGAGAGGAGGAACGCTGAGCGCGGGTCCGGGGGAGGGTGAGCGATGAAAACGGCGGACCCGAGCCCCAACCAGAGAACGCGGCGGGAAGAGAAAGGCACGTCCCGGGCTGGAGCACGCGAACAACCGCTACGCAGAAAGAAAAGGGCCCGCAATAGAATGCGAGGCGTTTGCATGGCGCTTTGGAACAGCGGTCGGTTCAAAACGGCCGGTTGGCGGAAACGGAAACGGGTCATTGCGTCCAAGGAAGAAAGAATGGCAATCGTTGGCGAAAAACGGCAGGGCGCCTGCCGAGGGCGCCTCCTTCGCCCACCCCGCCTCACCCTCCGGCGCGCGCGCCATCTTCTTGAATCTCAATTTGAAGACGGCGCCCGGCGAGGGAACGGCGCTCCCGCGATGGCATGCACCGCCGCCTCCGCAATCGCGAGACTCCGGGCGGCGCATTCCGGCCATCGCCGGAGCAGCCGCCTGATTTCGCGGATTTCGCACGGGCACGTTCGTGAGATTACTCCGGCGAAGTGTTTCCACGCTTGTTTATTTCATTCTGCCTGAAGAGCAAACAAGGAACCAGGCACGGCACGCGCATGGGGGGGGGGAGGAGCTCCTTATCTCTAGCCCTCCAGCAGGTATCCTTCAAGGTGTCACAGACCAGGAACCGAGTAGTAAGCGCAATACTCTTGTTCCAATATCCTGCTCGCAAACCAGCATTCCTAAAGCGCGGAGGCGTAATGAGCCACCACAAGAAAGCTGATCATCTGAAACAAGAGAGCACCGTCGCTTGTTTGCTCGCATTTGCATGGATGTACCACCGAGAAGAAAAAGTTTGGCCGCGAAGGAAGGCAGCATAGAAAGCGGGAAAACAAAGAACGGGTACAATCACGTCACTAAGAATTTAATCCGTTTCAAGTTTACAATGTGCTTCGCAGTACTTTAACGAATTACCATTTCCTTCGTTTCCTTTTTCGTAATCATTGGATTAATTCCATCAATAGAGGCAGTGGACCGCCTGCACACGGCGAAACAAGAAAAATATGTAGGAGTAAATAAGAAACTAAAGCTCGGCTAGCCTTTTGCTCAAACGATCAGAAGCAAAGAAAGGTTGGAGAACTGGCGGAGGTTGAGATTATTGCTTATATTAATTTGATAGCGACTGCCTCGAGCGCCACTACTAATCATCAGACCACACTAAAGTACTCAAAATAATAAAACAAACTGGGCTCATTGTGGAGTCACTTAAAAACCTAGAATAACACTTCTCAATCAGTGATGTGATTACAAAACAAGTTTTAAAACGTTCCAGCCAGAAAGAAGACTTAAATCCCTCATGCGGACAGCAATACCTTGGGCTTTTGATCATGCAATACATATGTGGATGCAACAAAGTTCTAAGTACTTCTCTTCTTCCTACCGCTGATTCATTACGACTGCAAACTAATTTGCCGGCCGCAACGTTTCAAGAAAGCGTTTTTTTTCCTCGACTGTACATCCAAAGCATTCATGAAGATGATAGTGTGCCCTGCGGAACTCTCATGATAAAAGTTCCAAGGGTTGTGCGAGTTCGCTTTTTACGCTTTTATCGAATCTCGAAAGAAAAGAAGAAAGCACTGCGTGGGAACAGACCGCTTGCATGGACAAAAACTCTTGGTGAGATGCCGAAGTAATTGATTTCACGCGTTGCTATTCAGCCAGAGCTTCTGCGATCCCTACCGAGTTTGGCTCACCGGTTTAACGTAGGCCATTTGATTCGCTAAGAGAATCTAGCTGCCGCTGACCCTGCCGTGAAAGGAGCGCTTTTGCACTGATACAAAAGCAGGTTTGATCCAAACGTCGGAAGAGGAGAAAAAAAAAGCGGGAGCAATTTGCTGTGTTGCTAAGGTTTTGTTGGTCTAAAATGCATTTAGTTGTGTTGCGCTGACTTTATAGATTTTGAGTACACAACAAAACTTTGCTAACGTTTACACTATGTACTCACCTCAATGCGGCTCTTGTAACCTTCAGTGGTGAACTGAGTGCCACTGCCGTGCTCTTATTGATTGTCCAATCAATTGCAAAAAAAATTGAAAAGCGGAGAGAATCATCGGATAGCCTTCATTGCACAGCCTATTTGATAGCCTTTAGCCTTTACATTGCATAGAAAAGATTTTCAAAGCAAGGGTTCAAAAGAAAAATTATCTTGAAAGAGTACAGACTCTAACTTCGAGATATGTACCCTAGACAGCCAAAGGAGAGAACGCCCCAAAAAATTGCTTAAAAGAAGCTTATTCAAAGAAGCAATATCCATTGCAACATATTTAGACCCATAATCAAAAGGGGGTTTGGTCAGATTTGTTCAGCATGCCGGTTCAGCACACCCCTCCAAACGCAGCCTTGAAAGAAGGAGTGTTTACTGGGCCTCAATACTAGGCTGATACTTAATCAGGTTTAGTTCAGCAAATTATTATTTAGCGTGGACTTCTTTTTGTACCCTGAGCATACATATTGAGGCACAAAGTCACATTTTTTCTCAACCGGTATATAGGTGCGCTCCTGAAATGGAGTATACCCAGGTGGTCGAAATTTCCGGAGCCCTCCACTACGGCGTCTCTCATAGCCTTAGTCGCTTTGGGACGTTAAACCCCATAAACCAAACCAAACCTCTGCACTCCGAAACCAAAATTAAGAGCATGATGAAACGCTTCGGATGCGCCTTGATGAAGCGCGGTTAGTCAACACGCGCATCAAGGCTGCAACTTTCTTTATAATTTCACTCAGTACACAGGTAGAAAAACCATTCCGTCCGCAGCAAAACTTCCTAAACAGGCCTTGGAGCACCCTCCAAAGACGGGAATGGTTTCTTTATCCCTGATTCTTTTCCTCCATTCCCAGCACAGCAAGTCAGCTGAAAAATATAGGCCTAGTGAAACGCGAAGAACACAGAAAATAGGCAGTCAGTTAAGCAGCTTGCTGCACTTTTCCTTTTTTTTGTGTGCGTGAAGACACTCTTGTGAATGGGCCTTCGCCACCCCCCCTGATAAAAAAAAGGTGGTAGTGGCAGCTCTTTCATGTGCAGGTTGCAGAAACGTTTTCATATTAGGGAAATTACTAAACAATTCAGTTACTTGCTTGACTAGCATGGAGCCACGAATTGAAGGGTACACTTTGCACTTCTTTACACGAGGCGCAGACCATCCTCCCGGTATCGCAGAAAATCAGCCTTTTCCGTGGCTTGCGTTTTGCTGAACCTTTTTTGCGCATCTGTCAGTATGGCAGAGGGGGGGGGGGATGGAAAGTGCCAGAAATTCGAGGATTGTTCAGCAAGAGTGTTGCAGAGGCACCGCACTCGGTTGTTGATAGAGTACTCGCGACAAACTTGCTTTCAAGCTTTGAGACGAGCAATGCCTTCGCCATGCAGGCTGGAAACGTATCAAGAGCAGAGTGCTGCAGGGTCAGCAGTAGCGCCTTATCGGCCGCTGGCGGTGCATCGGAATTTACGCCCATGTGTGCGCGGGTACATGAGCCATTGCTGAGACTAAGGACTCAGTATGCGGACCACTCTCCGAAGTGGAAGGTCCGTGCTTCGGAAACCAAAGAGGCATTCGCGCCCTAGAGACAAGCTTGCTATCTTGGAGCTGCGATGCCGCTGGAAGAAGGGAAAGAAGGGCTGCTTTCTTCAGTAGCCAGTAGTGCAGAAGGTTTTGCTACTTGCTATGGTTGTTGGCAAAGAAACGAAGGCGAATATACTATGCTGAAAATGCTGAAGAAGATTCTTGGAGGGCAGCTCACATTCTGCACGTCTGAACGATGATCGCTCCTGGGGACTTCCAAACGAGAATATGCCGTTTCTGGCACGAGTAAACGAATTAATTGGTTTCGTAAGGAACCTTGTCGACCAAAATAACTTCTCAAGCCGTCGCCTTCTGATTTCATTGATGATACTGAGGTATAGGAGCAGGAAAATCATCTTTCATTACGTGTTGATTTACCGCCCTGTGTGCAGGCTTAAGTATAACCGAAATTATTTTGCCTTCCTTTTACATATTTATAAACCCAGTACGGCCACCACGGGATCTTCATTTTGTTTTTTCATGTATTCTATACGTTGCTTTTGATTTTTCATGAGTATTGTTCGGCTTGATCGAATTCCCGGTGAAGTTTTTTGATATCTTTGTTATTCTAGCGCCTCACCGCTTCCAGGGAGACTTTTACGCAAGTTCACATCAAACTTCTTCTGTTTTTAAAAAAATCACTCATTGTTACTCATATCATTGCTCCATTTGCAGCTATAACCGGAATGGGAGGTACAAAGTGAGAGCAAAGCCTACATGTTTTAGGATACAAGGCAGACGTACAAAATAACACACAAAATGTGAGCCAGTTCTAAACAAAATTAATACTAGTTGACTAATTACGTAGTGGCAAAGTGAACTCAACCACTGAGTGATTATCAGTCGCTGTTTGAAGGAATTCATTTGTTTAATGGAGGTGAGCGAATGAGCCAGGCAGTATGCTGAGAACCCCGGTAGCAGGGCACGGGGCGGAGGGGGGCAGAACTATAATAAACACATTATTGTGAACAAAGTAGATAGTTATGTGAAGGCCATAGTAATATCTCATTGGCGTTTACGTTGGGCTGGTGTCGAGTAACTGGTATACTCGAATTCAACCGATGGCTGTGCAAAAATTCCTGGTGCAGAACTTGCAAATCGGCTTCCACTCAAAGATGCGGCACCGCTGCGCGTTCTTTTAATGTAGCGATGATGGAATACGTAGCGTGCAGTAGAGACGTTACGGCTTTTGCATCGCGAAGCAATTGCTACGGCTAAGCAGTGTCACTACATTGCTCCTGTTCACATTGCACAACACTGTGCACATTGCACTGTGTACATTGCACTGCATTGCTCCTACATTGCTACTGCTCAGCAGCAGACAATTAATTGAATCTTGAAGGGGAACGAGATTTTGGCACGAAAAAAACAATATACATCGGTGGAGACAACGAGAGCACCTGTTCAGTTGTGGGGCAAAAAGAACTGCGTTTTCACGACAATGAAGGAGCTTTCTCCAGGCCTTGCAAGCTCAAGTAGCGGTTTTAGATCGCACTAAATTCAGCATGATATGTGATGAGGGAGGCGATTGGGAAATACCCAGGACAGACAGACTCGATCATTTCTTTCCTTTGTTGTCTCTGCGCTTTTTATGTGTGCTTTCAATCGACTCTTTCCACCTGTAAGCTGTTAAATAAGTTAAAGAGAACAGGTTTCATGGAGCGCTTAGAAAATGTCTCATTTACATATAGCAAATGTTAGCACTCATTTGCTAGTTTTCCCACCGGTTGCAAAAGCTAATAAGCGATTAGTTAATTCAGTAGTGATCCTGAGAGAAAAGGGCGGTGTGATATAGCACGGAGTTGTAAGCGTGAAAGAGAATCCAAGACGTAATATTACTCTAGAGGTCATTAGTGTAAAGTAAAAGAAGTAATGGTCCTATATGTCTGAGCGTTGTAGCACATTAGAAGATGCAGGGGTAAAATAATTCTCATTTAGTAAAGTTGTAAAAAAGGGAGAGCGAGCGGAAAACAAATTATGTCTAATTTATCAATCTCGGATTTTTAAAATATGAGCTTCAATTTTCACTACAGTCTCTAATAAAGTCTATAGGGGGCATTCATGTGTTATGACCGGAGTTACTTTGTTGTTCAGCGCATCGCTTCAGCGGTACAAGCCAGAGCAGGTGGCGACAAGGCGATTAGGCATGCGCGGGGCCTTTCGTCCTTCTTGAACTACAACAAAATGTCGGTCACTGCCACGTCGTTGAATACTCCCTATAAATATTACATTAACTTGATTACCCCAATACAGGTAATAATAAATCCTTTTGAGTAACTCAGGCAGTTCTGCCATACTTATAAAACCTCATTTAGAACCATGTCGGACGCTATAAAAACTTTATTTTATCATAAAAACTAGTCTTATAGATAATATATTCCAGAATATGATACATTCCAGATGCCAGCGGTGATTGGATCATCGATGCCGACGTTACAGCAGTGAGAAACAGAACCTCGACGGGTACGCAGGCAGACACATAAAGACTACGCACATCGGTGCGATAGAAAAGTAGGAGTGCAAATTTATTACAGCATCCACATGCTCCTCGCTTGGCAAGGACGCAGCCACAGAGGAAATCAACAACGATCGAGCATCGTCCTGCGACCGTTGAAACCAAGCCACAGTTTTAGCTAAAGCGACAGTGGGCGTCCTTGCTAAGTAGTTCATGGTGTGACCGCTCGGCAGCACTTCGTTTTGGCGTTCAGACGCCCGACGCCAACACCGACAGTTGAGGCCATACAGCTCTCACTCTAAAGCAATTAAAAAAATATCATGCATTTTACTGCTGTTGAGAGAAGGTACCAGCGTCCTCACACTGCGAGTGTCCTGCGAAGTTGTTCAGCAGGTTCTTAATATTCAAGGTTTCCGAAAGATGTTAGTCCGAGAGTCTTATTCTTACTGGCAATGTTAACTTCCTCGTCGCCGAGAATTAGCTCATTTAAGGTTTTTAATTTTGTATTCTTAGTGCGGAAAACTGGTGAATCTCGCAAAAAAATCTTACGTGGTGAACCTAACTTTAAACAAGGTATTACAACATAGTGGGTCATTTCACGAAAATAAAATTCAAGGATTATTCTCAGTGTTAATCCAGTTCCACTCAAGAACAAGATTTCTTCCTTCATGGCACAGTCATTAACGCTCATTAGTACAATTCTAAACCGTTTCAGATGCATAAAAAGTTTCAATCGGCAAAGGCCTCAAGAGAAACAAGTAGCAGCGAAGTTTCCAAACGGGCACGTTTGTTCAGAACGTTGCTTTCGCGCCCTGGACGAAGCGCGCGAGGCGACCTGTCCTAGATTGTGGCCGCTCGCGCCCGCTGATTACGGTTGCGGCAGCGGATGCCCCGGCAGCGCCAGGTAAACAGAGGGCCATATAGAAGACGGGATGTTTTCAGACAAGTGGTCATGCCGCGGTTATTTTGACTCTCGGGCTGATTGCCGCGACAGATTTTTTTCTTTGTGCTGATATAAAATTACTGTTACAAAGTTATCTCCACTAGGAGTTTCTTGCGAGTCTCTAAAACTTTCTACATTGATATTTTCATGTGTTTTAACTGTTAAATTTTTTCTTTAGTCCCAAGTACTTAGTGAAATACCACTAAGTAACCGCTGGTCCTTAAGGGTAACGGAGTGGATTCCAAGAGAAAGCAAACGTAGCAGGGGACGGCAGAAAGTTAGGTGGGCGGATGAGATTAAGAAGTTTGCGGGAATAGGGTGGCGGCAACTGACAAAGGACAGGGTTAGTTGGAGACATGGGAGAGGCCTTTGCCCTGCAGTGGGTGTAGTCAGGCTGATGATGATGATGATGACTTAGTGGAATTATACTAAGTAATACTAGACCTCGTTCACAAGTGCCTCTGGACATGTCGACTTGTGCACGTACTGTAAACCTGCGTACTTGTGTCGCATTTTTAGGCTAATTACCTAGTTCAGTAGGTTTTTCATGTTGGGGCTAATTCGTGCTTTGCCCCTGCTTTTCCTGCAGTGGCATTATTGCGTATTTTGCCTGCGTTGGCATGAGGGACAGAATGCGCTTGAACTCCACTACTCGAACTAGTACTCGCTCTGCCTTCCATCTGTCCCTTATAGCCTCAGTCGCTTTGGGAGGTTACGCCCCATAAACCTAACTATATCTCATTTATTCGACGATGTCTTATCGCATTAATGCTAGAGCGCTTAAAAGCGTTTGCTACCAGGCCAAGGTGTGGCCACGCTAAATAATTCGTTCTGTTCTATTTTATTTCCTTATATAGGGAATCGGCGCGAGCTATAGAAGAACGTGCCATGTCTAGTCATGACGTAAGTTCTCGAACGTTATTCCTTGCGCTCTCCTGTTAACTCAATCATGAAAGCAAGTTTATCATTTGTGCATTAAGTTTTTTGGCACAGGGAATTTTATGTTATTCTGCGATGCGTAGCGGCACTAACCGAACAATAATTTTTAGTTCAATCACGCTGAACAAGAGATACAAATTACTACCTATTAAAATTCACCCTACTAGCATCTCAAAAGCGGGAATTATACCCTAATTATCCCGCAGAGCTTGCATTGATAGAATTTGCTGATTCAGTTAAACAGTTTATCAACAACAAGCTTTGGGCGGCAGCTGTATTTATTGATTTCATAAGAGTATTCGGTGCACTCAAGCATTGCATATTCTCTCTAAAGCTGGAATCATTGGGAATTAGTCGGCCTAGTCAAACTCTACTTCTTAATTACATCGTAAAAGAACTTAGTTGCTTAAAACGTCAAATTTTTACTTAAGCTGGTAACGATTATCCAAGGAGTTGCACAATTTTCTGTCTCAGACCTTCTTTCGGTTTTATTCTACAATAAAGATTGTTGGCACCCATACACTCATGACACGAACGTATTTTCTTCTAGCAATAACAGGAGTCACCTGACTGTGAAAATTAATGCTCACCTTCGAAATTTAGTCATCGTAATCATCCAGCCTGACAACGCACACTGCAAGGCAAAGGCCTCTCCCATCTCTCTCCAATTAACCCTATCCCCTGCCAGCTGCGGCCACCGTATTCCCGCAAACTTCTTGATCTCATACGCTCACCTAACTTTCTCCCGCCCCCTGCTACGCTTGTATTCTCCTGGAATCCACTCCGTTACCCTTAAGGACCAGCGGTTATCTTGCCTTGGCATTACTTGCCCTGCCCAAGCCCAATTCTTCCTCTTAATTTCGACTAGAATCTCTGACCTACTCTGCCCTCTTCCTGTCGCCTAACGCCACACCTATTATTTTTCTTTCCATAGCTCGCTGCGTTGCCCTTAACTTAAGCTGAATCTTTTTCGTTAGCCTCCACGTTTCTACCCCATAGGAGGGTACCGGTAAGATACAGCTGTTGTATACTTTTCTTTTGAGAGATATTGGTAAGCTGCCATTCATGATCAGAGAGAGCCTGCCATATGTGCTCCACCCCATTCTTATTCTTCTAGTTATTTCCCTCTCATGATATAATATTGATTCAGATTTGAAATTTACCCTGCACACTAAATCATTTACAAAAACGTTACATTTGGCATACGTGTACTATATATAACATGGTATTATTTTGAGCAAAATATCCTTCAGTCACTTTATTGTGCATTCCATTATAGTCATCTTAGCTACTGCTTATTATCTTGAGGTAACATATACCGTAGTCATCAGTCATCACAGTGCCATCTTCAAAAACAGACCATTCGAATCATTACCTTTAGGTTGCACACCACACGCAGTGTTTCTATTTACCGCAGTGCTTCTATTTACTGCAACTCAAAGTATGATCGTTGATTTTTCGCGCCCTTCATAATAACATTACCATATCCTTACATTTTCCGCATCAAAGTTGTCTAATACTAATAATCCTAGATTTTCTGAACAACATAATCTCCTTCTTGTGAAAATCGAAACTGAATGCGGCTAACAATGCAGTTTATTTCCAGTCATCACGTTTTTGCACTGACACCCAACATATATTCACTAAATCATGCCGTTCCGACCATTCATTCCATCACTGTTCGTAAAAACAAGCGTTTTCTGATTATCTAGATTTACCATTTAATTCAGACCTGTATGCTGCGTGTGATGCATTTCGCTTGAGTTCTTCTGTACACTAATGGTCCCTTCTCACCTTGTCTTAAAAACGCTTTTTATTTTCTATTGTTAAACGTAGTTATCGACATTTTTTATTTGTCGCGCTCTGTAATCTCAGTAATTTTTTAATGTGTTAATCATCTATCATACTTGTACGCATTTAATTTTTGTAGCTTTGACTTCGGGACATACTTTTGTACGAATAAGTTCTATGCATATCACACCTGTACTTATTCAATAAACAAACACTGAAACCTAAATAAAGTGCTAAAAGTTACTACTTGAAGACTGAGGTCAGTCCATTCGGACCGGAATCCTCTAACTCGCACCAAAATTTGTTCCTTCAGTAAGAGGCACTGAATAATACCTCGCTTAGTAAATGGCTTTCCAAGACATACGCCTTTAAGTATTACGGTCCCCGCTTGCAGATCAACAACGGGGTAAGTGGTCAGCTCGTGACATGAACCTGACTGCCTATTTTTGAAGTTTAGTTCATTAATATGCAGATGTGCATTCTTCGTTCTCAAGGAAGCAAGCATACTTGCCAAGTGATGACGCTTTGTTTTAAAACACCTCAGCCTTTTTTATTCACTTCGAAAGAATGAACATGCTAGCTAGAAGGAAGCGCGGGTATACGAGGTCTGTTAGAAAAGTATCCGACTTTATTTTTTTTTTGCGAACACCTGATGGATATGAGACAAGCGCGCTTGCATCAGGCGACCTTGAACCTTCATGCGCATACATGAATTTTTTCCCGCCTGCCGATAGCGTCAGTGGCTGGGAAGCAGTGTTTTAGTGAGACAGTGTGCAGTGCTCTCGTCGGTTTTTTATTGCCAGGAAAATGGTGGAGTGAAAGGAGCAGCGCTACTGCAACAAATTTTGCCATAAACTTGGCGACAGCCGAGTGGAAACCATTCGAAATATTCAGACGGCTTTCGGTGAAGATGCTATGAGCAGCACACAGTTTAAGCAGTGTTACAATTGTTTTAAAGATGGCCGCACATCGGTGGAGAACGAGCCACGCTCCAATCGGCCATCAACATGCCAAAATGACCAGGTCATTGCCGAACTGAACGCCATGGTGATGCGGGACTGTCGCGTGACTATCCGAGAAATTGAGGAAGAGGTGGACATGAGCAATTTCTCCGCACATTCCATTATCACCGAAGATTTGGCCATGGAGAGAGTTGCAGCGAAATTCGTGCCGAAGCTGCTCATGGTGGAGCAAAAGCAGCTTCGTGTTGAAGTCTCACAGGACATGCTGGATTCCGAAAACAGTGACCCCGACTTCATCAACATCATAATCGCTAGTGACGAGTCTTGGGTGTACAGGTACGACCCGGAAACCAGATCCCAGTCGTCAGAGTGGAAGCATTCCACGTCACCAAGACTTAAGAAGGCCCGCCAATTGCGCAGCAATGTGAAAGTGATGCTGACTGCTTTCTTTGACACCCTCTGTGTGGCAGACCACGAGTACGCACTCTACAGGGTCAAACAATGACCAAAGAGTTCTACAGGGATGTCCTCCGTTGCCTACGTGATGCTGTGCGGCGCAAGAACCCGGAGCTGAGGTCAACAGGAAATTGGCGCACCCATCGCGCCAATGCTCCTGCACATTCCTCGCACTCGAATCAGATTTTTTGGTGAAAAACCAGACTCCTGTAGTTCAACAGACTCCTTACTGTCCTGATATAGCCCCTGCGATTTCTGGCTGGTTCCCAAAATCAAAAGGCCATTGAAAGGAGCGCGATTTCAGACAAGGAAGAACATTATGACTGTAACGACAGCTGAGCTAAACTTCATTCCGAAAAGGGCCTTTTCGGAATACTTCCCACAATGGCAGCACCGCTGGGAGAAGTGTGTGGAGTCCCAAGTAGACTACTTTAAAGATGACTAGGTTTGCAACGCTCCAGTTATGCAAGTTTTTTTTTTAACGGCCAAAGGTCGGATACTTTTCTAACAGACCTCGTATGTGCAAAAATTGCCGCCATGTGAATCCTCTGTAAGCGAGGAAAGAGAACAAAGGAAATGCAAGCTCACGAAAGTAGGCAAAAGAGGAGAGGAAATAGAGAGAGATGGACGAAGACGGAAAGAAGTAAAACAAAGAAACATGGAAAAAATGTTTTGTGAACCTGCTATCTGCGCTGCGGATGACAGCGATGCAAAGGCTCTTTTTTTTTTCAGAAGGGAAATGTGCATAAAAATTCCGCGCTTCCTGTGACTGTGGTAGTAGTGACACTACACATGCACAGTCTTTGTCAAAAGTAACCAGGCTGCACGGTTTGCTTCTCCGTCGTATATTAAAGCTATTATGCCAACCCTCGAGCTCTAAATCTCTATATGGTAAGAAGAACCCCTGTCCTTAGCTTTGAAGAACTTTTTGATCTTTAGGGAAGCCATGAAGGCTCTACTATACGAATGAGAAGCAAGCCAAGCAGCCTGGTTACTTTTGAAAAAGACTGTACTTAAAAACATCATGATGATAGCGCCAAGAGTAGAAGAAAACGTCTTCGATACCTTCTCAGCCCTCTCGAGCCCTCTCAGCCTTCGAGCCTTTTCACAACCTAACGCGGTAACCCGAGAACGCCGCGAAATTGAACAGAACATCAGGAACATTTGAAGGATGACGCTACAGCCATCATATTCCGAGGCGCTGTACTTTGTCAGCAGGAGGCTGTTGAGACGGGGAAGTGCAGACTGCAGATCGTGGTTTTCCTAATAAATGCGCAAAATCACTCACTGGATATGATCGCCACATCTGGAGCCACCACAGACAAGGCTGTCGGCCATACGGGTGACGAAGGAATGCTTGACTGAAAAGGCGACGGTGGGTCACAGAGGAGAAAACAAGGTTTTTTCGCGTTGTGGAAAGCCCTACTGACGAGGAAGCGGCACGAAAAAACTGTGGGCACACAAATATGGTTTTCTCAATTATCCTGAGTTGTGTGAACACCATCGGATCCTGCCGGCCTCTCCCGTTCTAAATTGATGCGCATAGACCATCGTAATGACGAAATAGGGTACATTCGTCTGCGCGGTCGTTTCAAGAGTTGCCACAGTCTACCGGCAACCGCTTATCACATACATCCTGTCCTTTGACGGCAGTGCGTATGCGCGAAAACTTTCTCCTACTCTACTGTTAAAGCTATATACTTTTTTCCTCCACGCAGTACACTCCAAGAACAGGTTGCTGAGAGGACTGAAAAGGGTTCGATAGACAACGAGTTAAACATAAATCTCGAAGGTGTTTCGTTTGCGTGGCGACAGAACTATTCGATCACAGGAGCGCGTTCAGATGAGGTGAAACGTTCAAGCCTCTCTCGTTGGCTTGACAAATGCCTTTTTCCTCGCGTGTGAGGCGGCCAGGGTTCTGCTTGCGCTGCTCCTATACAGAATTGCTGTTGTTCGCTCAGAGCGGGGAGAACAAACTGCGCGGGCAATTCGTCCATTCACGACAAATGGTTCCACCATCTGTCACCGATGAAGGAGGGTAAAAAATAAATTCTCGCGCATAGCAGCTGACTGCGAGCGATTGTTACAAAGAAACGAATTATTCTGTGCAAGGTTTCACGCTGCACGCAAAGAAAGAAAAAGCTTGTTGCTTCATGATTTTCCTGCAGAGTAGGGAGGCTTAGTTGTCTTTTTCAGTGCGCGCCAGGAAGGCGTCCCGCCACATTCGATATAATTTTCGACTGCGCACGGGGCAGGACAGTTGTTGGAAAAAAAGAAAGAAAAGGAGTACTGTCTGTTCTCTGCCTTCTGAAAAAAAAATGACATTTCATTTTCATTGAGCCAGCGCTCCCATATCGCGGAAGCTAAGCTGGTCAGCTTCGGTTTTATCACGGCTTCTCGAGGAGGGCGGGGAGAAAGACAAGAGCGCCGGATCATCAGACGGGCGAAGCGAGCGCGACACTTCGCGGTTTCTGGCGTGCTTTGTTTCGCCGCCACGGTGTGCCGCCTCGTGTCGGCCCCTCCCTCCGAAGCCCACCCCCGCCTTCCCTAAATCTCCCGGCAATCCTTTCCCTCGTCCCAATGCTCTCTCTCTCACTCTCCTTCCCCTTCTCCTTCTGCCGACGTGGGACGTCGGGTCTGAGCGTGGCGCTCTTCACTGCTCTGCACGGCTGTTGCGCGGTCGAGCCGCTCTCTTCCGTGCGCTCCGAAGCCCCCCGTCGCGCGCGCGGTCGGAACCAACTTGGTCGCAGCGGCAAAGTAAGAGCGCGCATGATCCGCAGGCGGGCCCTTTCTCGGTCTGCGGAGCTTTGCTCTCAGTGGCGTCGGCCTTCTTGACTGTCGCGCTTGATCTGACTGGGCCGGAAGTGGCCGTGCTTTTTCTTGAAAGACTGGCGTGTTGGCAAACGGCGTCTTCAAATACTTTGGATGCTGTTGCGTTGTGCGAAGCTCTGTGGTAGTAGTGGCCACCTGCGTTGGACCTTGCTTCCCCGCAAAACTTTTTCTTGTGACCAATCGACTTTCAGTCGAGTGATGCCAGGAACTGCGTGTGCATCACGACTTTTGACGAAGCGCCGTTGGAACGCACGTGTCGTCTACTTTCTGACCCTGCTGTCAAGCGTCACGACCTCCGCGGAAGTTATCGGTAAGTTTGCCTGTATTCTTTCCATGCATTGATTTCCTTGAACATTGGATTGGGACTCGTTTGTGCAACGGGAAGGCCTGCCGCCTGAAGCTGTCATAAAGGCACCACAAAAAGAATGACAAGCAATGCACTCCAGAGGCAGTGGCGATGCTTTAGCTGGCCGCCTTACCCTTTGCACAGGCTTTGTTCGCTTGTCGCTGTGTTAAAATTGTTCATGTGAGGCGAAAGCAATTTGTATTTTGGTAACTCAGCTGTTGATCATGAAATCAATTGTTCCGCTTCTCGAAGTGTTCCCACAGAGGTGTGAACACTTCAAGAGTGGTAACACGCTGCACTTTTATTTTCTGCTCCACATTGTCGGTGGGAAAACGGAGCGCTTTCTGAAGCGTGGGGATTTCCGCCTAAAATAAAGAATGAAGGAAACAAATGCTGTACCTTTTTCCAGTGCATACCGCAAAAGGCAGAAAGGATAGAAAGAAGATAATACTTTTCCATTTTTGTGCTTTGTACCTGTTTTCGCCATTTGTATAGTTTGCAATTAATAGAGAAAAGCTTGTCAGAGGTAGGCAATGTCCGGTGTCTTCCTTAGCCGGTTAGGCATTTGTGAACCTATTGCGGCATTAAAAAAAAGGAACCCGGTGTAATGAAACTCTCTTTGTGTGACGGATTAACTTTGGAACTTGATTTTCGTAGCACCTTTTGGCTTTAGTGCATATTCGCAGGAGCGAAAAATTCCCACGCGAAATCATTAGTTCTTTTTAAAAAAAAAATCTGAATGGAGGATTAAGCGTTTCTTTCGTGAGGGGATAATTAAGCGGTTCTTGCGAGTGCTTCGCGTTGCGATCATCGTTAAAAAACATTAGCGGCGACCGGTGCGGATTTGGTGTGACTGAAATATTTCAGTGGACTTTATACCATCGTCTCTTTTTTTTTTCCCTTGTTGAAACACTACTTTAATGCTGTAATTACATTGTACTTCTTTTTCCGGCATGCAAGCACAGCTCATAAGTAGAGTCCTGAAATTAATGGCGTTGTGAAGAGCATAAAATGGCGTAGCGCCGCCACGGTACGCGTGTAAACTGGGGAAATAAATGGTTCTTGAGTATGATCGGGACCCAGTGCGTGTAGGTGGGCGCAGATTACACGAAAAGAGGACTGTCCCCGTGATAATGGTGCAATAAAACAAGGACGTAAAATATTACGGAGGACACACCGCGATGCATTAACATTCTTGAGGTTTTGTGCATAAAACAATGTGCCTTAGCTAAAAAACGAACAAGTACGTCTCATCCGGCTGGCTAGGCTTTATGTGCGTGTGTGGGTGTGCTTGTTGGTAAAAGCTCTCTATGCATATATTAAAAAAAAAACTTATGCATAACGCAGTGTCTACTTACTGAAAAAAAAAATTACTTGCGTGCGAGCAGTACCTGCATAACATGGCTGTACTTTATTCATTCCCCCCAAAATTGACTTGCGAAATGTAAATTCTTTGCTGATACTCGCACACGATCTTTGCTGTGCTTTGTCTCAACGAATTCGGCCGCCATGTTTGACGAATTGGTTCGGGTTTGGAATCCGTATATAACGCAGTTAGCTTTGCATACATGCACGCACCGAGCTGAAAGAATAATGCGAACTGATCACAGAGCGCTGCATTGAAATGGCGCCCCTTTAAACTGCCAAGCAAGAGGTTATAGGAAGGTTGGCTACGAGTGCATGACGCGCTGAATCAAGCCGTCGTGTCCTGCAATTTCTGGGCAACTATGAGAGGTGGAAGCGGCAGGCTAGCACTGCACGTGTGTAACGCCGCTTCGGCCGGGCTCGTTTCCCCATCGCAGCATCATGATAGGGCACGCCATCTGCACAGTGTCGGACTTACGGAATCGGACACTGCCGCGGAGGCGCTCGGGGGACGAAAGAAAAAGAGGCGCGGTGACGAGGAGTCTTCTGCGTGTATGGCTGAGTGGTGTGTCTCGAAGAGAGCCATTTGGAGGTGGCTCGTGAATCGTGCCATTGCGACACGTTGGCCGAACACCTGCCACGTTGTAGGGGAACAGATTGGGCACGAGGGAAGTGCGCGCCGCAGTCGTACTTCTTCCTCTGGGCGCATTCTGGCGAGACTGGATTGCTGATTGGGAGGCCCGCTCGCGTGTTGCTGCTCGCCAACCGAGAACCGCACTGGCTGCGAAGTAGAGGTTCGGCTGGCTTCTCGAGAGCGATAAGGTAAATGTTCTGTTGAAAACCTTGCTTCACCATCAATAGGGCAAAAAAAAAAACAACAACACATTTTCGCTGTTCTGAAAGTAGGCGATGACATATTCGCATGGCGTGATCGAAGTACAAAACTCCTCGGCGTTCTCTAAAGGCCGAGAACGCCGAGGAGTTTTGTACTTCGATCACGCCTAAAATTTTAGCAGGTTTTGATAACTGGTTTTCAGCGTTGCGTCTCATTACTATATAAAAATTTTTCCATGCGAAGTCAGATGTATTGCTTTCTGAAAATGAAGACGAAGTTTCTGTCTTAAATACCACTTAATTGGCCTGGCACCTCGAACATGAATTAGGACATAGAGCTATCAGTTGGCATTAAGCGTAGCTACTAACTTCACATTATAGAAATGAAAACTGCTCAGTGTGAAGACTTTGCAGTTGAAGCCACATATTGTCAGCACCACTAGCTAGCTAAAGGTGCCAAACTAATGAGTACTAATCAATAGCACGATTACAGCATCGCTGCTAACTGTGAGTTGGTAGGTCTATTATGTTTAGGTTGATCAAAGTTAACTGAAGTGGCCACTTAAAGGAGGCTGAATTGCTGAAGCAAGACAGGCTAACGGGCAGCCAATATGTGCGCAACTGGTCTTTCTCGGCCGATAATGTTTCACTGGGAGAAAGCAAAAAAGCAATGCCTGATTTACGAACTTCCCGCGCCTAAATCAGAACCCTCTCCTCCATAGAAATGGTTGTCGGCATAGATTTCTTTGAGCGCCATTTTCCTCGCAGAGAGCTGAGCGAGGAACAAAAACGTAAGAGGTGTAGCTTTTCTAGTCAATATGCATTAGGTGCATGTTATATGGCCTCTGTACTTGCAGCTCATATCGATGCGACCAAGATCCGTGCTGGGGCGAATTTACATGTGACTGCACTTCCACGGAGACGTGCAACACGCTCTGATTTACTCCGCAGACACCACTAGATCGTGTTAAGAATTTCTGTTTACCGCTACAGTAATCGAACTCAGAAGGCTGAGGGCGAAGAAAGCCATGAATTCATATTGTGAACAGACTGAGGTAAATGTCACGATGGGAGTATCGTTGGAACAAACTGGATTTGGGACGCATTTTGAACGACATGCGCTTAGTGAAATGGTTTCTAGCCAAAGTTTACGGCGTGAAGCATGGTGCATACATTAGTAGATATGCTCGCAACACTCTGAGGCGTTGCTATGTGCTGCCTAAAATACAAAAAAAAAGCACGGAAGTGTAGCTATTTTCTAAGATACGACGTCAATGCAATACAGAATTTTCGGAGGGGGAAACATTAAACAACAACAAAAAAAAACGATTGTTCAGAAGCTGAACATGGATAAGTTGCATCGGAATACATATAAATAAAAATATAACGTAAATTCTATTGGAACGAAGACCAGTCACCGCCCGGTAGCGCTGAGCATGCAGCGTGTTCCATATGACCCGATTCAAAGGATTAAAAAAAAAACTACATGTTCCGTGCAAAAACAGACAGACAGTTCGCTTCGCAAGACTCGCATTTGTTAATTAAGAATATTTACTGACCTTTTAAACCGTTGCAGACACGGGAAAAGTTGCAATTAGAAAGTTGTAGAGCGCCCGAGGAAATCTCAATTTACAAAACTTTGTATAGATGTAAAGTCATCGAGGACGTTCGTTTTTCTGTACGCATTGAAGAAACTCCATTAAATTATGTAGGAGATAATGACTGCGCCCGCCAGTATGCTGCGATAGCGGCTGCGACTGTGTGTGCTGGGGCACGCGCGGGAAGTTCGTAACACAGGACTTAGTTGCGAAGGATTGGGATCCCGCTTACTTCGTTCAGGATGGAGAACACGCCATTGTGATTCCGTCCCTGCTTCAAAAATTATGCGCGTTCTTGCTTACTACGACACTCTAGAACGATTTAATCAAAACTCCATTTGCACCCGCAAAGAGTTAAACGATGTATAGTAACTGCTTTCACTGAGTGAATACTTTACCGTCACTGCAAAATATTCCTGGGTCGGGGTAATTATACAGTTCTATTCGAAGGCAGGATGAGTATAGCGTTCCATTCCAACTGCATTCCTCTTCTCTGGTTAGTCGTTGAAGCGACGCGATACCCTTGTTGTCACCGGTATTGGGCTGTTCGTGCCACGGATGACAAAAATGGAATAGGGTATTGTGAAAAGAATTACTGTATTACATCGGTCAATTTCTACTTCGTTTTTGATTCTTTTTTATTCTCATAGTTTGCTTATACAACGCCACGCCCTCGCTCTAGGCGGAATGTGCCATGGAATGAGAGCAGTGGGTGAAAACAATATAGGACTGAATCGCTATTGCACGCCGGTGATCGTTGCCCTGAGCAACCGCCAAGAATGCTAGTTTATTTTCAATCCCAGAGCTCGTAGACGCGATTTTTAATTCTCTGGCGCATATAGATGTCCCGTGAGACGCTTTGCGTATCCCTGCTCGATTGCGCATTTTGCTGCTTCTAAAATCCCACTGCTGTTGACGATCCCCCCCTCCCCCTTTTTTTTTGACGGGCGTGTGGCTGTAGGCTTCAACACATGGGGCCAACTGGTTCCTGTATCTATTCTCCTGAGACAGCTGTTTCTGTCGTTGGAGAGTTCTCCTGATCCGGACCTCACTACAGGGTCTCTCCCGAGAACGAGACTGCAAATCCGTGGCCATTCTAATGCCTCCATTCTGCTGGAGAAGAAATGTAAACCCACTAGGGAAATCGTGAAGGCTTTAGAAATCATCAACATGCAGGATGCAGCTGTGAGCCTGCTCTCCACCTCCGGTTTCGATTGTGAACTAGCGCAACTCGGTCTCGTAAGGTACGCTTGAGACAGTATTATTTTTTTTTATTTTTCATCACGTTTCACGCACAGCCGGCCTAGAGATTACACACTATTTCGTTTTAAATTGAAATCCTCGTTTTCTACAGCTCAGTATGGTTGTTTAGTTGCGTCTTCTCGCGTTGCCTATTCGCAACGCAATGGCATACTCGGTCTGTTCTTATATTCTTCAAAGTTTAGTGTTCTTTTGGGTGAGACAACGATTTTTTTTTCTCGTATTCTGGCCGTCTTTATACTGAGAATTGTGCCAGAGGGAAGCACTGCTGATTTTTCAAGTTGCCAAGCCTACTGGAATTTTAGACATTGCAGAGCAAGCTCTACCTTGCCGTTGCCTTATTTGGTTGGACTACACGCAATAAAAAAAGGAAATGATTACCTGCACGAAGCCTATCGCAAATTGATAGCGGTCGTTTCATTAATCAAGCAGCGGCTGGCGACTGCCTTTTCGCGGCGGCGTCCGGGGGTCGGAAAGCTTGGAGCCGTGCAGAACTGGGCCCGAATTACTTTGGCCCTGAATGGAGTCTACTTTGCCGCTCTTGCGCCTGGTTCAGACACTAATTTGTGCTGCTGTAGACGGGAACTAATCGTCGTTGCCGCTAACGGGTGGGGAACATTAGAGGCTGCGGCTTCCTACGCGACAGTTTTGTCGAGAAGAGAAAAAAAAAAGAGAGGAGGAAGAGCCATTTGCTTTTAATTATCCCTTCTCGCCTCCTAACAAATTTCTTTGCGTGACATGCGCTCGTAGCCAGCTCTGTGTCGACCTGCTAGCGGCCGACGAAAGGAAGACACGGCGTGAAAAAGAGCGCGTAATGCTCCCTCATCCCTGGCAGCGTCTATGGACGACGACACGAGGCTGTTAACGAATGCATAATGAGTTACCTTACGATTTGGGCGTATGCAAGACTGCCGCCAAGCGCTTCCGTGTTTCCAACTGTCGGCTGATAAACGGGCAAGAATGCCAAGTTTGCTAAGCTTGCTCGAAGGAAGCGACAAGACTTTCAAGGGTCTGGTTTGGTCGGTTTGGTTGATGGGGGTTTAACGTCCCAAAGCGACTCAGGCTATGAGGGACGCCGTAGTGAAGGGCTCCGCAAATTTCGACCACCCGGGGTTCTTTAACGTTCACTGATATCGCAAAGTACACGGGCCTCTAGAATTTCACCTCCATCGAAATGCGACAGCCATGGCCGGGATTGAACCCGCGTCTTTCAGGTCAGCAGCCGAGCGCCAGAACCACTGAGCCATCGCGGTGCCTCTCCCATGGCTCTGTACACGCGAAATACGTGACTGAGGAACGTGTAAAGCATGTACAACACACAGTTGGATGCTACACAACTACTCGCGCCGAATACTTCATAGGATCATTCCACCTTTCTGATTAGCTTGTAGCAGCTTTCGACTGAACATGAACACAAGAAAGGCCAATATTATATAACGTTTACACAAAGTGAAAGTAGCTGCCGTAACCTCTGCCAAGCCTGTAGTGCTTAATTAACCGCTTAATTTTTGCATGCTTACTCTTCCTACCAAATAAGGGCTGCTTTAGAGCTGAATTTTTTCTACTGTCTTATACGTTAGGTGCCAGGTAACAAATGTGCTTAGTAGTTTATGCTCTAACAGGCACATAGAAATACCTATTTTAAGGCAGTGGAAATAACTGCAAAGCAAAGGGAGAACATGATGTAGAGGGTCGCGCAACCTAACCTGAAATGACGGAACGTGATCAAATTATTAGCGACTCCGTGCAGCAAAGGGGCGAGGCCCTTATTTGCTCTCTTGCAAGTGTTTCTGTTGTTTTCTCGTGTTCTCTCTATAGCTTCACAGCACAACTGAAGGTCACTTCAGGTTAAGTTGTCCAGCCCTGTAGAAATTGTCCTGTATTGGAGCGTCGGGTAATGCTACGTTTTCAGACACACGAACAACTAACTAGCTACGCACGCAGTACCACGCGTTTGCTCCTGTGCTTGAAAGACGTGCATTACCTTCTCCGGTACGTAGTACAGGAACTGAATACAAATTCGAAGTGCTCAGCATGAAGTTCTACCCACCAGCCCAGCGAATGGCCTGCTGCACATACTGTCTGTTCTTCATTCTCAACGCTGCACTACTTCTTGAAGAAAGCATTCGAGTTGCCACATTTTGGAGATAATTTCTTGAAAATACTAATACTTCCGGCACTGGGTATGAATTTTATTACTCACCTTCCAGTATAGAAGACACAATGTGCAAAATTATAAATTCCTCTAAGTTTCAATAATGTTCTTCTAATTCCCTCAGGTGCTTTGGTGGAGCTGTACATGCGGTCAATTTTTCATTCTCGAAAAAAAAAGAAAAGGTATCGAGGTAGCAACAGCGACCAAGACCAAACAATTTAACTCCAGCAAAGCAGCTCAGGAAATTGGAGCCGCATTACTGAAACTTAGAGGAAGAGGGAATTATAATTTTGCACATTGTGTCTTCTCTACTTCAAGGTGAGAAAATTCATAATAGTGCCGGAAGTATATTACTATTTTCAATAAATTAGCGCTAAAATATGCCAACGCGAATGCTTTCTTCAAGAAGTAGAAGCGTTACACATGATCGCAGTCAACATGAACAAAATCGGGAAATTCTTGTGAGCAGCGAAGAGTTCAAGGCACTTAGACTCGTCGCACTTGATTTCTAGCTTCTTCGACTATGATTACTATCGCACTGTGTATGCTTCTTTTTTTTCTTTAACGCAAACATGGCAGCACAGAGAAGGCATCAGTTGTGCCAAAATGTCACCTCCAGACCCTTAAAGCGTACATTGAAATGCACTACGATAGTGGCAGCAAGTTACTGAACAAAGTGCAATAAGCTCAAAGGTATTTTCCATTGGTTTGCAAAGAACACAAGCACTCTAAACACATAAAATCTCCGAAGAGCTTATGCTCCCTGTTGCGTGGGACGTACTAGTGCCGCATTGACCCGCTTATAATTCGCCCCAAATTTAGATGGACCCTCGGCCCGCTTCTTCATGGCACAATAAAAGGAAAAATTAAGCTCAGTAACACGACGACAATAAGCAGACTCCTCAGCGGAATTGCAGTCGCATCGCCCCAGCGTGATCGGGACCCTACGGAATAGCTCAGAAAAAGACGCCCTCTTTTTAAGTCCGGCTTATATTTTCTACGAATTTTCTTGCCAGGGTGAAATGTCGTGAGTCTCACAAATGCGCCGTTCCTTGCGCCACTGCTTTTCCATGTCGGATGTACTCAGCAAATTTAAAGCTTCACAAAGTGCTATTAGAACCACTCCCTGTGTGAATGCAAATTTTTTTTTAAATGTACGCTATAATCTAATCCCGCTTTTATTTTTACGGTCTCCCGACGGGGAGCGCTTCCGAACTCGAAATTAGGTTTGGTTTGGTTCATGGGGTTTAACGTCCCAAAGGGACTAAGGCTGTGAGAGACGCCGTAGTGGAGGGCTCCGGAAATTTCGACCAGCTGGGGCTCTTTAACGTGCACTGACATCGCACAGCACACGGGCCTCTAAAATTCCTCCTCTTAAGAAATTCTAGCCGCCGCGGCCGGGATCGAACCCGCGTCTTTCGGGTCAGCAGCCGAGCACCATAACCACTGAGCCACCGCGGCGGGGCGAACTCGAGATTAGGTAATGGCTTATCCCAATGCTCGATACGCCAACATCACTATAGGTTGAACCGAGCAGACAGCATGTGTTGCATTGAAGTTCACCCCCCGAAAATTTCCTATCACGGCATTTTTTCAACGGCAGGTGCGGTACACAATGTGCGCTTAAGCATGGAAGATATAATGGGTGTCGTTTAGAGTGCTTTCACATACAGGGAATGCATGATAACGCGAAAAAAAAAACAAAAACATTGAGTGCCGTTTTTCATTATCTAAACTCCAGTTCACGGCGAGCAAAGATGTCATGGAATAAGGAAACTTCAATGTAGCCTTAAGAAGAAATATACGCGGTTTTGAAGCGTGGTTTTCCTGCCATCCCTTCCAAGCATGGCTGAAACTTTAAAAGAGGAACATTTTCTTAGAGCAGAGATGTTCTCTTGAGGCTAAAGATTACCTAACAATTTTTCTATGCATTTAGATAAGGCGTGTTAATCTGAGAATTGACCAATTCATATGCAATACACACGGTAAGAAACTTTACACAATGAAAAAGATTTGTTGAAGGAGAAGCTCGGAAACTAAAAAAGCACTAAGTGACTTAAAGGTTACGTTTCTAAGGACTTGATCGATATTAACGCCGCAGCATGCGACCAAGAAACCGGTCGGCATCACTTCTTAAAAATAAAAAAAGAAATTGCCTATATTTTTGAGCGGAATCCTCTGATGGCGTTGTAAAACGCCACAGCATGTCATCACGACTTGTTTTTTTTTTTTGCCGGTGCCTTAAACATGGCTAAATTCTGGCGAACAAGAAAGTAAAAAACAATACGGGCCCGTGTGCAGTCTACAGACCGCAACGCTGCAGTGGACTCGGAAAGTTTATGCAGTATCCATAATGACGACTAAACGGCACGAGCAGGCGAACACAGTCAAGACCGTGTCCTTCATGTTCGTCTGCTCGCGCTTTATGTTCGCGCGTTAAGTTTATTTTTATGTTCTCCTTAGGATCAATCAGCCACAAAACGAAATGATGAATTTCTCCGTAGCGAACTCATGCAGCCGGGAACGGTATGGTGCAATGGAAATTGGTTCATGTGGCCAATGTATTATAGGTTTCAACTCTAGACTGCGTGCCAAGGTAACGCTAAAGTAATGCCTTATTATCGCTTACATGCTCGGCGTGCTTTGTTGTCCGCTTCTCCAAGTGTTTTCTTTCCTTTTTTTCTTATAGCGCTATGCGTTCTGCGAACGCTGCGCTGCACGTGCTTATGGCTAACGTGCTAATCCTCTTATTGTTCTCGAGGAAATGACCGCCATCAAGAAACGTTCTTTCAAAACTTAGAAATTAATCTTGATCTTGACAGCTAGTGGCTAGCAAGAAATACATTACTCTTCAGTACGTTTCCACCGTCTTTTGCCGCTAGCGCAGGAACCATGCAATCAACACAGTTACATTTATCAAGTCTAAAAAAGTTCCTGGGATAGCCTTATCTGTTGCGGACTCCATTCACTAACTTGCGACCATTAAGTCCGTGAGCTCTAAGCGAACGTTGTGCCCGTTATGGCACCGAGTTATATAGCTAGAGAAATGCTGTAATATTGCCAGCGAACGCAACACCGGATGCAGCGTGCTCTGTAAACAAAGCGACAGGAACAATCGAAAAATAATTCTGTAAATGATATAACTTTGATATGAATGAATGTGTATCGCATCGCGAATGGCCGGGTAACGAATGCATGGCGACTGCACGGGTAACGAATGGCATGGGGCGTTTCTCCTAGATCCCGGCGTGGGCGCCTAGCGCCATCTGTGATACGCATCTAAAAGCTTTTTTTTTTTTCATCACTCGAGCGCAGGATTCACGTTTGGAAGAGAAGCGCACCGGGCAGAACTCTTTCCTTTTTAGTGTGCTCGTTATTCATAACCTCTCATCACCTGTGCACTTCCGCCGCCGATAGAGTTACTAGTTTTTGCTCGCCGTGTTAAACCGATGAGGACGGCTACGGACGACTAGAGTCCCGCACTTGCGACATTTTCGTTTGACACAACGTGCATACTTTTCAGATGTTCTTTCACACTGGGACCCAGCTAAAAGTTAGGTTGGGCTAGCGTGATTAGGGTTGCGAGGTGGTTGAGACAAGGCAGTATCCTTCATTACTCTACGATGGCATCCAGAGACTAGTGCATACAACGGGTGTGTCGCTTTTAGTAGGGGGTGGATCGACGGTATCGAAGATATCGAAAATGATACGGTATTGAGGAACGCGCCATTGAAAACAATTATTTGCATGAACTAACTATTACTACTTAATGCCAAAGTTGCAGGCGAGAGTCAAACTTGCTGACCGCATGAACTTACCCGTTTGGTTAAAAGTTCCTGGGCCGGGGCGTCTGTCTTCGAGCAGTGTAACATTTACGGCGGGTTTGAAGCGATCGAGGGCCTCATGGGTGAGGACGATACGCCTCCTCACCGTGATTCGTCGCAAACAGCGACGGATTTGGGAGTACCGTGCAACTGTCAAATTCAACGCTACGTTGTTACGTGTGTTGCGGTTGCCGCTTAGGCTGCGGGGCACGCCTCGGCAACCGCGCCCGCTTGACAGAAGCGGCGCTCACCTCTCACGTTAAACTTAGCGTTCAAACTCGGCATCGCCACGCTACGATTGAGGACACGTTATTTTCAATTTAAAGTGGCCTAAGATCAACATCTAATATTAAGATCAAAACATTTTGGAGCCGCTGCTTTAAGAAATTGCGACCGCCATTTTAATTGCGAGAAAAACGTGAACATTGCCCACCCCCTCCTTCTAGAACATGTCCAACATTCTTGGAAAAAATTTTTGAAGATTGGAAAACTGCAAAGTACTGTTATGGAAGTATTGAAAGTAATAATCCATTTTTCACAAGTGTAGCAAAATCTTTCTTTTAAAGTTTTGCCATCACTCGCATCGAGCAGTTAAGACTGTCATAGAAAACCAATGGGGAACGCTCCTGAAGACAGCAAAAACGTTAATAGCAAAAAGAAAATGCAGGCCTGTGGAAGGAAGATCTGCGGATATATTGATCGTTACAGTGAAATCTTACAATATATGAAAAAACTGCGTCCATATATTCTTTACCGTTCAAAAATGCTTTTTTCCAGAATTGTTGGGTTTACTGCCACTTGAGCGCTGTAGAAACATGACGCCCCGTCACAGGAGGTACCACTTCTTGGTGGCGCAATTGCGGATGATTTTGAGCAGCACGCGAAGCTTCGAGCGTCCCTCTGATATAGCGATCATTGCGGAAGCTTCAATGAAGTTCTTATCTTCGGCGCCATACTCCAGCGCCGTGCTGTTAATGGCGGCACTAATGTCGACACATCCTGGCAAGAGCGCGGAAGGGTATACAACCAGAATGCAGCCAAAAGTATTGCGAACAGTTATCGCTGTAAAATGTTGAGCGCAAACTTTAGTAGCGCTCTGGTAACCCGCTAACCAACTTTCAGCGCATGCTAATAATGTCTTCTATTTAGGTTTTGGTGTGCACACACACTCGTGAACGCGTAGACCGTACAGATGTTCCGTTTCAGTTCGACATGCCTTGCTACTCGGAGCAGATACCTTCCGGGGTTGCCTTAAAAGCAAACTTGGACACTGTACGCTTGACGGTAGTAAATCGCTCCTTGAAAGCAAGACCGTGTTTGCTTGGGAGCAGATTGTATGCAAGGCTGAAGTCATACAACTTTGACCCTATTCTATTCAAGCCTGGCACTCTTAACCCTTGCCGATTGCCCCGCTGGGACCGGTCGCGGTGCGCGGTAGATGAATGGGAGGGAGGTAAGAAGCCAGAAAATGGTAGCTGTAGTGCAGGAGCTAAATATCCGTGGTTAGAACAAGCCACACGACGTAATCGGAAATAATAGAAAATTACAAGTGTATTTTCAGGGCACACCTACAACACCATGTAACAAACATCGGCTGGTTCGTTTGGACCCAACAGCTCATCGGCCTGCGTATGCGTTTTCAGGCGCAAAGGCCAAAAAGCGCTTTATGCTGTTTCAATGTTCGCATGGTCACTGTTGTTGCATAGGCAAATAAGATTATGTTTCATGTAATAAGGACCTCATGAATTAGGCTGCACCAACACGGCGGTTGCTAAACAGTTACTTGTCTGCGATACAATTATTGATACGTGACAGAAGACTGGGTAAATTCCATTTTTCCTTCGAACCTTTTCCTCAACAGACAAGGAAAGCATCAAAATCGTTTACAGAGCAACCGTTCAAAAAATTCTTGCTGCATTGTTTTCAGTTTTAAAAAAACCATTGTGTGGTCACTAAAGTCAGCGAAATTAGTTAATGGCGTGCCCTTCTCGTCGCTACCAGTTTGGCTTACTCTGATAGATTGCTCGACAGCATCTAATGTACCTTAAACTTAAGCGATAAAAGCGAGCCCAAAGAGCACGTTAAGGAAGGAAAAAATAGGGTGCATTGAGACCTTGATTGGAGTGGGAGGAAGCAGGGAGAAAAATTAATGAGACTTGCCCCTAACGCTCTGCAAACGGCCGCGTAATCACAGGCCGCGCAAGCCATGGAAATGAAGGCAGTCTGCACATGGCGCAACAACTGGGATCCGGGGCGCTTTGCCGCGTAAATTAGAGTAAACTCGCTTAAACTGAGGCCATTCGCAACACTGCTCGGGAAGCATCGCTCGCACGCCGTTCTGAAGAATGTGTTAATCGCTCTAGAACCAGTTTTTTTTATCGCTTTTTTCACCGTATGCAGGCTTGAAAAGTGTATCAAAGGAGAATTTGCATTGGTGTTCTGTCTTCGCGCCCTGCCAAAAGCTTCGTGGTTAAGGGCTAGCTGAAGGGCTAGACTACCTGCGTGCTTTAAGTGCAATGAAACAGAAACTATGTGATGGCATAAACGAAGTAGAGCGCTAAAGCAGCGCAGACGTCCGGTAGCGTAATGCCTGTGCGTACTGACCTTAGTAATTTCACACACACACACACACACACACACACACACACACACACACACACACACACACACACACACACACACACACACACACACACACACACACACACACACACACACACACACACACACACACACACACACACACACACACACGCACACACACGCACACCCCCCACACACACACGCACACACGCGCGCACACACACACACACAAACGCGCACACGCACACGCACACACACACACACACAAACACACACACACACACACACACACGCACGCACGCACGCACACACACGCACGCACACGCGCGCGCACGCACGCACACGCACACGCACGCACACACACACACACACACACACACACACACACACACACACACACAAATGGCCTGA
Organism: Amblyomma mixtum; assembly: GCF_055824585.1. Lineage (NCBI taxonomy): Eukaryota > Metazoa > Arthropoda > Arachnida > Ixodida > Ixodidae > Amblyomma > Amblyomma mixtum. Next base: position 160,243,641 of record NC_143014.1, on the reverse strand, counting down.
TTTTTTGGGTTAGCTTGCGATAATAATGACTAAACTTTCGGCGACACCGCCCTGTCTTCTATCTGAAGCGTGCCGTCGCTAAAACAAACGCTTGCCTCCAGTTCTCAAGCTCGGAAAGTGCACGACATTAATGCGTGGTGCATTCTATCGAGAGCAACTGCTCTTTACAAGACTGCAAAAGCGGTCACGTGTGCCACTTACCGAAGCTTGTGACTGCGTTTATGACCACTACACAATGGAACAGCCCTGTCAAGGCGGTACTCAAGGAGAGCGTTAACTGAAGGTATACGGGTGAAACGAGGGACATGTTCGAGCCCAGCTGCTTCGTATTTCAAGTGTAGCAGTGTTAAGTCGCTCGAAATGAATTGGGAGCCTTGGAGTGTTCTTACGGCTTACGGCGCGGAACGCAACATGCCTATGATCACAACTGTCAGTCTTGCGATATCTTTGGGGTTCGTGACATTCACGTCGCAGATATGAGGGCGAAACATAATTTCTATAATGTTCGTCGAGGAGATCGAAGTTTTCCTGTAACGTCACTCATTATAATTTTCAAGCTTGGCGGCACAGATGATTGTTATTTCCACCTGGATGAATTGAACATTGTTGGACTGAAATTAACTTAAAGTGGGTATTTTAGCTCGGTTAGCCTTCTATGAAGATATTGACATAAACTTTACAAGATATTCAATGAGTACATTCACGCAAGCGTTAAAGCGCGCGGCGTGCCTGGCTGTCTGAAAGCACATGCCGCTATCCAGACCGTAATGACTAACCTTAACCCGAACGAGAAAGACGTCAAAGGAAATGGTTTTCACTAACGCGACTGCCGAGAGGGTCGTCGACCGTTATATGTCTCCCCGTACTACGAAAAATAAGAAAAGTACCACGGCGGATAGCAGCGGGTGCACCTTATGTCGCCATGATTTCTTTTTTTTTCGCATGTATGACAGGCGAAGTTGGTATGCGGAGAAAAGCACGCCGAAAAGAAGCCGTTTCAAAATGAATTGTCGCCTCTTCAGCACTTGCATTTCTTGAGCTATTATAGAATAACGGAGTGCGCCCTCCATTTTTTCCGAACTTCATAAAGGCAAAAGCGAGGTATTTAAAAGAAGGGAAGCGTAAGAAACTGTTTGCATTGCAGGTTTGAAAATTCCTAAATTGCTCTTCAATCCCCACAAATGGGAGCGACGGTACTCTGCTCACTATTGCTGAGTGCCAATTTCCTTGGAACCGGCGCAACGCGTGCTTTTTCTGATCGGTCTCGGCATTCATCACTCAATGGTTCATACCTTAGCTGGGTGCGCAGTACAAGGAACCTATGCAGGGTGTTTCCTGTAACTTGTGCCGAGGTTTAAAGAAAAGTGATGCTCCACAGACGTGTGAAACAAGCGACATACGTTTGTCGTTGCTTGCGGCGACTCAGAATATATATTGAATTCCGTCTAATTAGTTAATTAGCTATGATGAATTATACAAAATATGCAATACTTATTTCAAACCCAAGCGCGTTTCGTCAAGTTGTAGAGGAGGTTCAGAAACAACCGATGCAGTTTTTTGTAGCAACGTTCTGTCGTGATCAGAATATTGCGGGACGAGGGAAAGAGTGGCAAAACTGCGTTCCGCGCCACCTAACGGCGCAGATCCGTTCTTTCGTCCCTGGCAAGCATCTGTGTACCCTCTGTACATTACGCGCGTCGTGCATAGATCGGAAGCGGCGCCAGTTGCCGCTTCGGTATCCGCCTAGCGTCTGCCTTAGGTGAAGAGATCGCTGTCGCCTTTAGACCGCAGTGAGTCTGAGTATAGAAGGGGAGGGGAGGGGGGCAAGGAAGGGGAGGGGTGTAGAATTATCTATTTTACTGTGACGGTAGTACCAGATGCACTAGGCGAAAATGCCGGCATTGTTTGCGTAAAGCCTCGGTGACGACGCCTCCGCCCTACAGAAGCACCACCCACCGACAGCTTTCTAACAGCACCACCCTAGCTAGATGGCTGCCCACCCTCGATCCACCTCCCCACTTTCCTTCACTCTGCAGAAGTGATAACCACACACGCACGCGCACACGCACACGCACACGCACACGCACACACACACACACACACACACACACACACACACACACACACACACACACACACACACACACACACATACACACACACACACGCACACGCACACGCACACACACACACACACACGCACACGCACACGCACACGCACACGCACACACGCACGCGCACGCGCACGCACGCACGCGCACGCGCACGCACGCGCGCGCGCACACCCGAGGTGTTCCATCTAAGTGTAACCATCTGAGGCTGAGAGTTTAGAGTCGCGTGAACTGGTCTGTAGTCACTGTATTAGCTATTTCAACTTATTAACTGTTTTGATTATTGACGAGAGGAACAAAGTTTGAATTGAAAAGTTTTAGACCGCTATGAAAAACAGTTGGCTGAAACGTTTTCTCCAAGGTATCCTTTGCTTAATGTAGTTTATTTTACCGGTCTTAAACATTAACTCGCACAATAAAAAAAGCTTCCACATGACAACGGTGCCAATTCAAGGTCCCAAGACGCTACTTGGAGAACAAAATCCGTTTTTTTTTTTTTGTTAAGGGCTCTCCCCGATGAGCCTCTGCGTGCGCGCTGGGGCAGAGATTTGATCCAGCAGTTGGTCACGTGATAGCTTTCTTTTAAGGCCAATATATAAAGCTACGTATATACTGCCTTGATGGAAGCAGTCCTGCTAGCGGTTTTCCGAGACAATCTGCAACTTCTTCACTGACACTTTCTTCATCATGTCAGTAATGAAAACGTTTGATAATTAAGCTTTACAAAATTAACTTTGAGGAACGAAAAAATCTTGCAGAATAGATCTCGCGACTCTGAAAATCTTCAGTTGTTTCACTGGGCTATGACTCTTGGGTCCTTTTTAAATGCTTGGTTACATTTAGCTGGGGCACCCGGTAAAATATACCTGGAAGGGTCCCACAGCCCAGTGGGCAGGTTGCACCCCGCCAGAAACCAGGCCTCAGATAAAATAGACGGAGAAACACACAATAGCCAAATGCGGGGAATGCCCACTATAAGTGCTATCACACTACAAAATTTATGAGAAATCCGAGGTGCAGAAGCGGCTGAAAAAAAAAAATATATATATAGCTGAGCCGGTCCGCTGCCTGCGCACTAAGCGAACTCCATGACAAGAGGTGTACGAGCACAAAAGTTACGGGCGACTTTTTCAGCCAGCAGACATGGCTCAGATAATTAAGTCCGCGCATGCACGCGTTAGTTCACGGCTGGTACGCGTACTTTATTAAATTTTAATTTTTTTTCACCACTACACGCCAGCATGGTTATGACAGTAAAGTCGAGAACGCGCCTCGCCGTGCAGGCTGGCAAGCAGCAAAAAAAGTACCGACAGCGCATGAGCCATTCGAGCAAAGCAAAAAAAAAAAAGGTAGCAAGCACGATGAGCGTTGACTCAAAAATATTGCGTGACGTCAAGAAAGAATTCCATCCCGAATGGAACCCAAGAAAAACCGCAACAAGAAAGGCGGCGATGTCTGGGTGAAACGCAGGGACAGGAGAGCTTGCGATATTGATCTCGATCTCGGGAATCGTTCAAGCGTGTTCACGCAGCTATTCTCCGGCCGAAGCGTATCGGAAAAACTTGACCCGTCGAGAGCGGGCGCAGCAAGAAATCGAACTGAGTTTGGCAGCGGTGCCTCGAAGGAGTTGAATAGTCCCTGACCGGTGTTCCAGCTGCCGATGGAAGGACTAAGAGCGGCCAGTCAAAGGAATAGTCTGAGATGCTCTCGGCGCCTTTTGTGGGCCGCGGCTCAGGCCGAGGGGGGGGGGGGGGGGGGGGGTCAGTATAGTTCCACTCAACTTCAAGACCCTACGCGTCGAGAGTGGGCGCAAATGGCTCTGTGCGCTCTCTGTTGCTCTGCAAATCAGCAGGCTGGGAACGCACGGCATACTTTGCGTTCCTTTTCTTGACCTTTTTTTGAAGTCGCGCCTTCTTACAAATAACGGACGCGCGACTGAGGAAAAATGTACCACTTGGAAGCCTCCCTGATCATTCCACTGCTCATGCACAAGCCAACAACGTATGCACTCTGATATGTATGCGGTTTGAGCGATAGACATGAGACGCGACCGTTTCGTCCAGTGTTGATAAAAATAACGAAAAATGGAGCATTCGGCACGCACTCATTACGATACGGAGCCACTGATTGGAGCTGTCTATATGCTCGCCGGTCGGGGCTAACGGGAGAAGTACGGTGTGATAGGCACCCTCGTCGCGGACGTTGAACTTCTGCAATGCCGGAAGCCACCTCGAGAGCTCATCCACACTCGCGGTCAGGAGTGGCATGGGGTGAATGTGAAGGTTCTCAGGACAGCCCGCCTGTGTCGTAACGTTGCCACCAGCGCTATGCTGCGGGGGCCTTTTCTCGCTACTGCTGTGTCTGAACGCTGCCGTCTTCCGACCAGCACAAGCGCCTGCACGTTTGCGATCTCCAGGAAAGGGAACTACAAAAAAAAAAGAGGAGCACGAAACAGTTTCTAAACATATGAACGAGAAAGCAAAGTTTGAAGCACAAGCCCATTACGGTACTGCAAAAGACGCAGCGAGGTTTCGTACTGCTGACGTGCCGCATTGTCCAAGTTAACGCAGTAGCTGCAGACAAGCCAAGGACCGCGCACTCTCTCTATTGATATAAACGCTGTCCCAAGTAGGAGCTTACCCCGGAAGAGTCGTCTGCCAGCGTCAAGAAGTGCGATCTGGGAAAGAGAGATGAAAAAGAAGGAAAGCAGGAAAGGAACAACGAAGGAAAGGAAGGAAGAAGAAATTAAAGAAAAAACAGAAATGAACCGCAGAGCGCCAGTCTTGCGCCAAGGGCAGCGATGAGGAGCCGCGTCTGCCCAGAGGAAACAAAGTGCAGGCTGGTCACAAAGATTCTCTCCGAAGATTGCGTTCTACCCATCTGTTGTCCTTCCGAGAGGTTTCCGTGGTCGCAGTATTGAGGTCCTTGGCTGTTTTCTGCGGTACCGAACTTTCCCGTCCAACACATTTCCTCTTTCTGGCTTTTCTTCCGTAACTTTAGCCACGATGATTAGTGTTTCAGGTTCTGGGCGATTTTAGAATAGACGTCTGTTTATTTTTTTCTCATCCCCTTTAGCGCATTAGGATGACGCTCGGTTCTGGTAGCGCAGAAAGCAAACAACATTTCTTATTCCTCATAAAAAGAACTGAACGGAACTGATTCCCAAAGTTCTCCGCGCATAGAACCACGCGACATGCGCAGTTCAGTGAGGCCTTCATCGAGTGACAGTAAAAAAAGAATACCGGAAAATAATCTTCCTAATTAGGGCGCGTTCACACTACACCAAAGTTCCGGCGAGCGAAGCGGATTCGGCCAGATTCGGCCGCTTTTGACGCCGACGAAGGCGGAAAGCGGCGCGGAGAGGGTGATCGGTGCGGGACCGATTTTTCCGCCTTCGCCGCGGAAGCGACGACGGGCCGTTGACGTCATGTCCGGACAAATTCAGCATGGCGGCAAGCATGGCAGCGGGCCGGCTAGCGCTTTTTCGGTGGAGATGCTACTAGACGCTATAAAGGAACACCCAATCCTTTACGATAAGCGGCAGCTGAACTTTAAAGACGTGGCACATAAGGAGGAGCTCTGGGAAAAGATCGGCAAAGAACTGGGAGTGAGCGGTACGTACAATTGCTTTTATATCTTGCTTCACGCCGATACACGCGAGAATCGTTTTTTTTTTTTTCGGATGCCAGTGTAGTACGTTTCGCGTTGTTCTCGTTATGCTGTGAACTTTTATCCCTTGCATGCGGACCTTGCGCGATCGTGTACGACGCATGCTCATGCCGCTGTTGAGAACTCTGTTTTCGAGTGCCAGTAGAGTATACGTTTTGGCGTATACAGTATACGTTTCGCGTGGTCTTCCCGTTTTGAGCCTACGGGAAGGATGGTTGTTTTCGCGCCGGTGCTAGCTTTTATACCACGCATTCAGACTCGCGCGATCGTACGACGCATGCATTACGCACTGAAAAACCGGCGCACTTATTTTGCTTATGCCGCTGTTTGCATCTATCGCATGCACGCACAGCTCGTGCGAGCACGCGCGACGTACTTTCGTTACTTTGCTTGTGCCACTGCCAGCTCCTGTCCCATGCAGGTTCAGCTCGTACGAATATCTTGGAGTGTATATCATCACGGTAGCAGCGCTGGGAGTTGCGTGACAAGCTCTGGGGCGGACCGTGAGCGCGATGCATTTTTAGCGATTTATTTCGTGTGGCGAAAGGCGAATCCCAAATATTGTTGAAAAGTGAAGCCAAGGATCTTGATGTGGCTCCGCCGGGGGATCCTCTCAATAATCAGTTTGATTCCTGTACCAGCTTGGTTGTGTGCGCTTACGAGCGTGTACCTTCATAACACCGAGGAAAATGTGAGCGCCCAGTTACCACATCTGAACTGTACAAATACAAATACAAAATGCCTTTATTTAAACATCATGTGATGCTAGGAGGCGCACCCAAAAAAGAACAACGCGAAACGTACTACACTGGCATCCGAAAAAAAAAACGATTCTCGCGTGTATCGGCGTGAAGCAAGATATAAAAGCAATTGTACGTACCACTAACTCCCAGTTCTTTGCCGATCTTTTCCCAGAGCTCCTTATCTTTAACCAATGGAGTAATTAACTTTTTATTCCCTGCAGTTAGCATGCATGTTTGTATTGACATAGTGACATGTGATGAATATTCAATTTTGTACAATTTTAGTAACGCGCGCGTGTCCTGTGATACGCACATCTAAATTTGAGTTGAACTTCATGTTAGATGGACCAGCTTAATTTATGTGAAACAGGCAGCTTCCTTTCATCTCGTTTAGTGGAACTGGTTGGTTTTAAGCGGAACAGATGTGATTTACAGTTCCACGCCGGTTATGTGGAAACCAATTACAGTCAGTTCTTCGAAGTTTTAGAGATGAAACTTGGTCCCTGCTCGTGGGAGGTAAAGCTCATAAAAAATTTTCCTAATTACCTTGTAGGAAAGGACCAAACAAAGGAGTTTCAATTTTCCTTTGGGCCTACTGATGTCGTTTCGTAGATACATGGGGTCATATTCTCGAAAGGCGCACTAATGAAATAAATGCCAACACTTCATTTCTATAAACATTCTTTTATAAAATCTCCAGTATTCGCGCTCGTATTCAGAAAAAAGACACGAGATTACGTAAGGCGATACCCGTAGATCAGCGCCTGGCGCAGGTTATCAGGTGAGGTGGAAATTTTATATTGCTCTTACGAGCGCACCCACCACCGCCTCCGCCGCGAAGCTGGTCTTTCTTCTGCCTTCCGCAACTCTTCCAGCATAGCCATTACAGAGTTGCAGAGAAGAATCGAAACAATCTCCTCCTCCTCTGAAATGCTCGCCATTCTGCGATAAAACGGCGCAGGACAGTGTGCAGCCGAACGACCAGCGACAAAAGCGCGCGAACTGTCTGCGGGGCTCACGCGCGCTCTCGCTTCGTTCGCGAATTCCCGATACCGGAAAAGAAACTGCCATGAGGTCTCGCTGCTTTCGTGAAAAAGCGAGAAGCAGCCGCAGTTCCGCGTCGGATCCGCCGTCGCGGGTGGGGTAATGAGAACAGCCCCCTTTTTTTCCAGCGAAGCGAATCCGCTTCGCTCGCCGGAACTTTGGTGTAGTGTGAACGCGCCCTGCAATTCTAGCATTCGCTGAACGCACGTCACATCTGATACCGGTGGGCCGGGCTGCGCTACGTGTTCCTGCTTGACCACTGCGCAACATTCCTGGCTCCCTGAAGGCATGCAAGCAGCGGAAAGCAGGCTTCAGGTATGCAAATGATCTGTTTACTCAAGTATCTTCTTAAGCTGCTTTATTCACGGCGTGCACGCGTGCATTCGCATATGCCGGCGCATATGCGCACGTGTCCGTCCACATCTGTGCGGCTTAAACGGCGTTTGTCTCATCCGCGCCTTCTTGGAAGAGGAACCAGCGCTCTCTTTTTTTTCCCACTCGCTTTGATTCGAGTGAAGTGCGCCGCAAAGCAGCGACTTTTCCATCGAAAGCAACGTCCGCCCGCCGGAGACGTGTGGAAAGGTGCCGGCGGCGAGCTTTTCTCAAACGAAGACCGGCGGCTGGTACAAATCTCGAGATTAGCATGCATAATTGCGCAATTCGCAATTAACGGACGCAAACTTTCGCTCTCGTACGCGTAATGAACTTAAAAGCGCTCGCCATACTTCGCTGTCTTTTCTCTGAGCGTAAGTTTTCTGCCCGGCTTGTTAGTCACTTTCCCGTTCAGTTGGCCCGGATCCCGAATAATTTGCGCGACACTTCTTTCTCTCGCCTCGCACAAGCTGCAAGAATGAATAGATAGTCGGAAGAGTTGGTAATGCATGCTAGAAAACAGCACAATGCGCAGGTCTGTGTCCCTGCCCCCTGCACTCTCTTTGAAAAGAAAAGCTCCGAGCGCTAGCTAAAAGTTTGGATACCTTTTCCTATATCTTTCCTTAAAAGTCTCAATTTGTGTGTGTGCTCAGTACTGTGCCGGGAAACTGGCTTCCGTTTTCAGTGCCATCTCGCACAGATTTTCGTCCCTCACTTTTGTCGCGGTTGGCCACACACAAGTCCAAGAGCGCTGAGCCGCAGCTTCTGCGAGATCGATTCCTCGCTCTTCCAGTGTGACCTGTTGTGTTAACTGTTTTGCCTGTTGATTGCATACAGCGAGTTATAATGGTGCTATTAGCGTCGGTAATACCGCGTACATTCCGTTTTTTAATATTTTAATGTCCTCCCAAAAACAACTTCATGGCTCTGATGGTGTCGCCACACAGTGGCGGGTTTTTAGCAGCGGATATGACATCACCTGGCGCGAGCTTGTTGACCGGACAAACAGTAAATATACTGCAAATTGTGTGAATAAATAGAGACACATTTTGTAACCTGTCTGCGTTTTATATTAGATCAACAAAAACAACTTGCTTGTCTTAGATAAAAGCCCTGCAAAGCAAGTAAAATAAAAATACACCACCAGGGGCGCTCTGGCATGGAAACAACGCTGCCAGTCTCAGCAAGAACGAGTTACAGAGAGCAGGCAACCATGGAGTACAAACTTCCGCGACGTGCTCTGGCGGGCTGTTTTGATTGGTTGCGCCAGGTGCCGTCATTGGGAGAGCGAAATAGGAGTGGGAAGCCCCGCCAAAATCGAGTTGAGGGCAGCGTTTTGTTTGCTTGTATTTTGAAATTTCTTCACTGAATAACTCCCATTCCTGTGCATCGATTCCTGTAATTCTTTTTAAGTCAGCATCTGTGTGACATAAAGAACCCACCTGAAGTATAGCCGGTATTAGCCCAGGCAGTGTTTCGCAGCCCCTTTAAGCTAACGCGGAACAAGCTTCAAAGTGAAACGCATCCAGTTCAGACGTAAGCGCTTAACACGCGTCGTAGGCACTTTTCAGTGAGCAGAATATTAAACGATGCTAAATGCGAGGTCAGCTGTGAACAAAATCTAAGAAAAGAAAACGCCTTGTAAGAGGTTACCTCTGCGCTAGTTATTGCGATCAGAGACACGTGTGGAAGCGCGAAGCTGTCGCGAACGGCCGACACTGACTGACTAGGGGTCGGGGGACAACGCAGCAATAATAATAATAATAATAATAATAATAATAATAATAATAATAATAATAATAATAATAATAATAATAATAATAATAATGTTTATTGCCACTTTGTAGATGATAAAATATGGTTCAGGCCCGTCAAAGCCAACAAGAGGCTTGAGTGACTGGGCCCGGCAGTTACGGCCAGGAGTACAAAAAAGGCAATAGATATAGCAACGCTTCTCGTTGCACCCAAGCGAGAGCAAAAACAAATATAGTAAAACACAGGTTAACAGCATAAGTATTCATAAATCCAACTCTAAACCCAGAGTATACTTCTAAATAAAAATTATAAAATGAATAAATTAAATGAAATAACGAATATTTTAAGCATAACTTCACTCTAACAGAAGAGTACAAAGATCAACACAGGGCTTTCAGATGCATCTTTAGGTCACGCATAGAAGTTACAGCAAAAATTTCATCCGGTAATTCATTAAATATTTCAGGTACATAAGCACAGCGCCTTGCTTTCCCGTATCTAGTTACACTCCATGGTGCATAAAAACGAAATGCTTTCCTTAACTTCCGTTTAGGAGTATTAATAATTAAAAAGTCTCAATTCCAAAAATGCTGGAGAACAACTGTCTGCACAAAAAGAGAATGAAATGACGGAAGATCTAGGAACTGAAAGACGTCCGTGCCGGATGGCATGTGACAATTGTACACAATGCTCTTCAGCATATTTTTTAATATACTATCAATGCGGCAATGCCAGCGTGAAGGACATGGCGCAAATGCAGTTAAGCCGTATCTGAGAACACTCTACGCAAGTGCATGAATTATAGTTTTTTTTCACTGACATCGGCGCCAAAGACTTCATATTGAAGAGTAACCATGTTACCTTCCGTAGCTTAGCACACAGATATGCCAAGTGGTCACGCCAAGATAAGCTGCTGTCAAAAACAACACCAAGATATTTGATCGAGTTTACGTATTCTATTGGCTTGCAACAACAGGGAAGGGAATCATGATCATGCAAGCATACTTGTCTGTCTATAAGTAGCGTCTTTAAAGGATTTCTGAAACATATCATTTTGGTTTTGTTTATGTTCACCGAGATTCCATTCTTGGAAAACAACAACAATAATAATAATAATAATAATAATAATAATAATAATAATAATAATAATAATAATAATAATAATAATAATAATAATAATAATAATAATAATAATAATAATAATAATAATAATAATAATAATGATGATGATGATGATGATGATGTTTCATTTCACCATCACAGTGTACAGTCGCCAGCTTTATGAAAAGGAACGGACGATCGCGTGTGAGATAGCCTGGGACCCTACTTGAGGCGATAGGCGATGGCCGCTTTCAGAAATCTAGTGGAAAGGGAGGTCCTACATCCTACCATTGCCAGAAGCAGGCAAGGCCGCAGAACCCTTTCCACCACGTTGCGAAACGAGGCCGCCGACTATCGCCACAAGTAGGGTTCATGACTACGTATCTGCCACCCGCATTGCCTTCCGTCGAAATGCGGCCGCTGCGGCTAGGAATTCCATCCAGAGGACTTGGCATCAGCAGGCCAAAGCCGATGCCATTGGGTCACGGTGGCGGGTGAGTGAATATTTTTGCCTGGGCACTGCAATCTTGGCGCCCCCGGGCAACAGCACAATCTCAAAGCATGCATGCAGGGGCCATCCGCAAAGTGTAAAATAGTGCCAGAAAATTGTTTGCTTTGTGGTGTGTTCTGATGGAGGCAATAAGCGCACGTGATCGCCGTAGACCGGATGGTGACCCAATGCTTACCCTCTACGACTCGTCTTTCTTGCAACGCTGCCCTGCTGCATTATGTAAATTGCGTCCGCTTAACGGCCTCCCGCGTAGTGACATTAACTGCAGCAGTACCTTTCTTTGTACGGGGGAGCAAGCTAACGCAGTGGATTTCCGCTTAAATTCTTGAAGCTTTTCACTTAATAGATGCCATCACGGTAAGCCATACCGGTTGTTTCAGCGAACACTTTCAGAAATTTTCAAAAGTAGGATTTTTGAGGAAAAATACGGCTTTTTGCGGCATATTACTTGTGTTGGCGGACACCAGAAAACGGGTGAATCGCCTTAACTAGTAAGCTGGTTAAGTAAGTTTTAATAATTAACTCTTTAAATATAAGAGCTAGGCGCCTAGTTACTATCAGAGATTTGTAGCCGGTCGTTAGTAATAGCCATATCAGTTTTTAGAATTTAGAAAACGCGATTACCCTTGGCGCTGTGGCTCAACAAAATTTGGCTTTTTCGACTAGTTACGTACCCTGGAGGGGTCGTTTGCCAGCATGCTTGCGAAAGCGCATGTATTTTCCTGCGATGCAGCCAAATTTTGTGGAGCCACAGAGACGAGGATAATCGTGTTTTCGAAATTCTTAAGCCTGATATGGCTATTATAACGACAGGCTTCAAATCTCTAATGGCAACCAGCCGCCTAATTCTACTGGTTAAAAAGTTAATTATTAAAAATTAATCAGCCGGCTCACTACATAAGACAATTCAAAGGTTTTCTGATGTTAGTTTGGTTAGATTACTGGGGTTTAACGTCTTAAAGCGACTCATCCTATGAGGGACGCCATAGTGAAGGGCTCCGGAAATTTCGACCACCTGGGGTTCTTTAACGTGCACTGACATCGCGCAGTACACGGGCCTCTAGAATTTCGCCTCCATCGAAATTCGGCTGCCGCGGCCGGGATCGAACCTGCGTCTTTCGGCTCAGCAGTCGAGCGTCGTAACCACTGAGCCACCGCGGTGGGGCGTTTTCTGGTGTCCGCCAACACTAGTAGTACTGTGCCGCAAAAGCTATAATTTTACCCGAAAAAAGCCTATTTTTGAAAATTTTTGAAAGTGTTCGCTGAAACACCCGGTATATATAAATTTGTAACGGTTACTGTCGACCACGAAGGAGATGAGATGTATTAGAAACTACAGGCCTGTATCTCTGTCACCTTCTGCTTCCAAACAACCGGTAAAAATTTATCCACGGCCGTGAAGTATACCCGTTCTTGAAGTACAACGTAAAATCACCCGTTGACTTAGGCTACAGACCACGTAACTCATCAAAATTTGTGTTACTGAAGTGAAACACGTTGCTTTATCCACCTTTAAGGCAAACATCTTTCCTTTGGTGTTCATGTAGAGTTAAACAAGGCATTTGAGCATTTAGCGTAGTCTACGTTGCCGAGAAAATTTTAGTAAGAGGAATTAGTTTTCCAAATAAGACTGAGTTTTAATCGAAAACAGCTGTTTTAAATAGGCTGGAGTCACTAGGGTTTAAAACACATTTTTAGAAGGATTTGACAGAGAAGAGTTCTCCGACCACTTCTATTAAATTTTACGTGAATACCTTCATCCGTGTTGATCCCAGTGCCATATGCGTTTTGTACGAAGGTGACGCGAGCGTGTTCATTCGGCTGCATGCTTGCTATTTTCGAATATAAATAACCATCTGCTTTTGAGACTGTTGAAATGCTCATATATCGACTGCCTAGAAATAAATATCAATGAAATAAAATAACTTATATCGAGCATAAAATAAGGCATTTACGGAATATATTATACCTATATATTATACCTATATTATACCTGGAAATATGAAAACGTGAATAGTAGTAAGTAGATGACGTAATTCCCAAGGTCTAGTACACCTCAATTATGACATTAATTACTCCTTAAAAAACACCTGAATATCGCCATAAAGCTATATGCCTTTTCTTAGAGCGAGCATGACAGAAAATTTTCTGTCCTCACGACATATCCTTTTTTTGGGGGTAACTGACTTTGTCGCAACGCAAGAAATTCTTATTATAATAACAAATTATTTCCGTAATGACTGTGCATTCCTACAGAATATCTAGTGGTTGCTACAGTTTGAGATAAGAATTTTGTGCATTTTGAAACCTACTTTGTCGTCGTTTACAACAGCGTCATGTGCGCGGCAGATAATAGCGACTCCTTCGACGGAAGTAGTAACGTGTATGAAATTACGAAAAAGAAAATTACGGGGTGCTGAAATGTAATTATGCGACGACAGTGCATTAGCATCAGGTTCGCCTCCTTGCTTGAAAAGCTAAGGTTGCCAGCTTAGCGCATTAATGAGCGAAAGTTCTGACTGGCCCTCCACCTTTCACGCTACCCACCCGCCGGGTTGTTCCCGTGGCAACCACCCTCAGTGTGCTCTCAGTATGCTTTTTCCTCAGCCTGCGTCAGAACCTCCTCCGTCCACGGTAGCCACCCTCAGGGTTCTTCCCGTGGCATCCATCTTCTGACCACTCCCTCCCCTCCCTTACAATTGGAGAAGGGGATTTCACTTTCTCCACTTTCAAAACTCAACACTACAACGCCGGACGCCGCTTTTCCTTCATTGTGGAGCTTTAATGCTGACGCACTACCAATTTATTTATTTATGTACCTTAAGGACCCTTTGGGGCAGAACTAGGGGGAGGGGAGACAAATAAACAATGCTGATTATAAAAAGCACTTAAGCAAACATCGCAATTCACAAAGTACACAGAGTCATTTGGCAGCAGAAATTCGAGAACAAAGTAAAAGTATTTTCACTTATTCTATAATACGAGAAAGTCCCGCCGTGGTGGCTCAGTGGTTACGGCGCTTGGCTGCTGGCCTTAAAGACGCGGGTTCGATCGCGGCCGCGGCGGTGGCATTTCGATGGAGGCCAAATGCTAGAGGACCGTGTACAGTGCGATGTCAGTGCACGCTAAAGAATCCCAGGTGGTCGAAATTACTCGGAGCCCTCTACTACGGCGTCCCTCATAGCCTGAGTCGCTTTGCGACGTTAAACCTCCATAAACCATATAAATGCATCGCCTCGGTCAAACACGGCGTTTAACCCTAAACCATCAAATCCTTACGGTCCAACAAACTGCGCAGGCGCGTAAAGACAAAACAAAAAATGAGAAAAAAACCTTGCCACGCGCGAGTGCGCTCGATTTCACCTATTTCGTCACTGTGGCAGCGTCTTCCACGGCGTTCAATTGCTTAGCAGTGGTTTGGCCTCTTTCTTGCTACCAACGCCGCAACAAGTGCGACGGCTCTGCCGCGTTTGCCGACTGGCTCGCTCGCGCGCTCAGTTTTCACCAGATATGCCAAGACCGCGCAAGGTTGGCACGCCGTGCGAGGACCGACAATGGCGAGCGAGACACGCTGAGGAGAAGAGTCGAAGTGACGTGGCGGCGCGAGTATGAAGACGGATGCAGGACGCTGACTATCGCGCTCAGGAACACGCTTCTTTGCGACGAGCGCGTGATGAACCACTCCCTGGTCCGCGAAAGGCATGCGTCAAGAGGACGTGAGCGCCGTTACGACCCCGGACTTTGAGGGCGCCAATGAAGGGCAGACGGTGCAGAGCTGGCGGATCGCGTGGAAGAACCGAAGAGGCGGCAGCATCGATCTCCTCTTGCCAAGGGCGTCCGAATTTGACACTGAAAACACATACCGGCGTGTTACACGGATCACACGGCCGCTCTCATCATTGGTGAGGGATGAAAAAGAAAATGAACGTACGATTTCTAAATAAAATATTTTCTCTAATACCATTCGTCACAACCCCGTCTTGGTATCACGACTCATATCCTGCTCTGCACACTGGCTCTCAAAAGCGCACCTCAACCGCTTCTTTCAGCAGCATCTCTCGAGCCATATTTCAGGGCACAGCGATTCGCAGCACACTAAAACGAATCGTCCTGAGCGTTTTTTTTCTTTCATTGATCAGTACTTATTCTATTCCTTACTGTGTAACGATTGCTCAGCATGAGGAACGACTGCGTTTGCAAAGCTGAATGTATGGATTGTTCACAGGCAAAAATTCGTCCTACTACTCTATAGTGTTCCGCGTGAAGTGCACGCTAGTTACATCTTTCTGCCGGCAGGCATCATGCCTGTCTCGAAAATAAGCCAACAGGAACTAATTATAGCCAAAAAACGTGAAAATAACGGAGATCGCCGCTCCCTTCCCAAAATACCTGGACTGGAAAAAAAAGAAATCTTAGATACCTAGTTAAATGTCATGATGATGATGATGATGGTGGTGGAAGACTTCATTGGTCTCAGGGGTTCGTGACGTCTGGTCTGGTCGCTAGCCTCAGTCCTGGGCACAGCACCGAAGAGTACCCTGGTCGCGCAAGTTGCAGGCACTAAATTGTTCTCAAATACAATAAATTTGTCGTTGATATTGAGTTATAAGCAATAAGAAGCTTAAAATATGAATTGCCGCAGTCCGAACAACATTTCTGATTTTGCGTCAGTTCTTATTTAATTTAACGCCATTAGTGTTTAATTTGTGAATTCTTTTTGTCTGCTCCAGACGATCTCCTTGTTTATTTTGTACAGGGGTAGCGGTTGCCATTGTAAAGCTTCCTTTATAAAAAAAAAACGCTTTCAGAACCATCCTACTCTTTTCTACAAGTGAAAAATAAAGATTATTTGAATTGATCTCAATTACTGTGCCGGCGCTAATTTAAACTAACTTTTTCTGGAATCCTTAAAGGTGCACTAAAGTGGATTCTGAGCTCGTCTCTTTGCCGCGGGAACTACACCTACGCGCTCCAAGCATTCTTAGCAACTTGGAAACATTCTCCTGTGCGGCCGATTTCCCATTAAATCGAGTTAAACGTCCCGGCTCCCGCCTTTTATTTTTCAACTAACCTCCGAAAGCACGAGTATTCAACCAGCGCGTGGAGTACCTTTCAGCGAGTCACGAGGCGGCTTGCCGCTCAGCCATCGGCGGAGTGATATGTAAAGCGAAGAGTCCACGCGTGTCTTTATTTCCGTGGGCATAATTTGCGGCTTGTTGTCTGCGACTGAAACTATATATTCACGGAAACATAAAAACAAAATAAAAGCAAAAGCGAAGCCGCCACGCGACTTGCTGAAAGGCACTCCACGCGTTGGTTGACTCCTTCATGCTTTCGGAGGTGAGTTAAAAAAAAAGGGTGGGAGCGAGGACATTTAATTAGATACAATAGGGAAATCCGCTGCACAGGACAATAATTCTAAGTTTCTGAGGATGCTTGGGGCGTATAGATCGAGTTACCGCGGCGAAAAGACGAGCTTAGAATTAGAAATTTAGGGCCCTTTTGTGTCACAAAAAAGTGATAGGGGTTTAACGTAGTTAAACGAGTAGAAGTGGGAAAGCTGGTGTTTATTCTTCAATTGGAGGGGACCCTTAAGCTCCCCTAAGGGTATGACGCCATAGATTTGGTGGGTTAATGCCCACATTCAAAATTTGCCGTTCTCTACTTAACATTCATATATCACGGTGAGTCCTCATACCAATACCAGTGCAGTGGCGCAGCGGTTAAGCTATGCGCCACTGCAATGGCAGGTGGCTGTTTCTATCCCAGCCACCCCTCGGGATTGTGCGACCCATGTTGTTCTTGACGAGCAGCCTCTCGCGACCAATCATTAATTTAACTGCCCTCTGCAAGGGCAGGCTGTGACGACGCCACAAAGTTACGTGACCTAGATGACCCGACGCCCTCCTCCCAATGGCGGCAGCTGGCGCTACACTCCTCCGAACTTGCCCGAGCTTACTCGGGTAAGTTCGGGTTAGTTCGGGTTAGTTCGGAGCATATGAGAAGAAAAGGTGACAAGATTTTTGCTCGGGGTTGGTACGTCTGGAGTAGAGCTTTCACACTAAAACAAGATTCTGAACAATATACAATACCAATTGCTATTTTCTGGCTGCTTCGAATTGAACAAGCACTGGGCTTTTCGATATTTATGGCCGTTTTCGTCGAAACAAACCGCAAAATTGCCTAGACTTTATGCTTTCTGCATACGATTACCCCATGTTGCTTTCTTGCCATGTGCCCCGTGCGCACTAGACTGCTGCCCCGAATTTGTGGCAACGATACGCAGTGAATAAAAATATCCCCCTTAAAAAATAGATGGTGAGAAATCATCCACCTGCGAGAGTAGGTAATAAGGAGACGTGGAGGGTGGTAACGAGATCGTGGAATGCGAGGTGGGCGGAGAAGGGAGTACAGGAATGGGCATTAGTAATAGGGATCATAAGGGATCGTGGCCACGATCCGTAGATACGCCTCCAGATCTTATGCTGGCGACGATGTGAAGCTATTCGTAGTGCTTGAGTGGCAAACCTAGCGGCGCAGATTTCCTTTCCTAATGAATGCGTAATTAATGATCATCCGTTTAGAGGTAGAAGCTATATTTTACGGCTTACTAACCTAGACAACAATTTTAAATTGACTGAGTGGGAGATAGAGATCTTTTATACCGGGTATTTCACCTAAGATGTTCTGACATTTTGAAAATAGGATTTTTGAGTTAGAAGAGCAGTTTTTCGGCACAGCATTAGCAGCGGTGCAGTGCTTCAGAATGCAGCTAAGACGTGCTGACTAGTCGGTTTGTTGACTACTATTGATCAGTGAATTTTTTTAGCTATTACGGCTATTCTCCTTATTTATTGAGAGGCGTGCAGCAACCGTAAGTGATATCCATATTAGGTTTTATAATTTCGAAAATGCAGTTGCCATCGGCACTGTGGCCCAAGAAATTTGAGCTATGTCGAAGAGTTAGATGCACTGGAGGGGTTGCTTTGCCTGCAAGCTTTTCGAAAGCGCATGTATTTTGGCGCGATGCCGGCAAAATTTTTTAGGTTACAGCGCCGAGGGTAATCGCGTTTTTGAAATTCTAAGAAAAGATGTGGATATTACTTATGGTGGGCTACACGCCTGTCATTAAATAAGGAGGCTAATATTAATAGCTAAAAAGTCAACGGAGCCGCCACGGTGGCTCAGTGGCTATGGCCCTCGGATGCTGACCCGAAAGGCGAGGGTTCAAACCCGGCTGAGACGTCGAATTTCAATGGAGGCGGAATTCTAGAGGCCTGTGTACTGTGCGATGTCAGTGCACCTTGAAGAACCCCAGGCGGTCGAACTTCTCAGATACCTTCACTAAGGCGTCCCGCATAGCCCGAGTCACTTTGGGACGTTAAACTCCCATAAAATCAAACCAAAAAGTCAACTCCTGATTATAAGTTATCTAGCCTACGAGTGAGCACGTGTTAGCTTTATTCTGATGCGGTACAGTGCTCCCCGTGCTACACCAAATGAAGCGCCCTTCTAACTTAAAAAAAGCCTAATATTAAAATTTTGCAAACATTTCAGGTGAAACAGCCGGTATGTACGAACAAAATTTGAAATGGTATTCAACACCACCATCTAATTTCAGTGTTTATTTCATTTCATTTATTGATCCCTTAAAGGCTCGAAGACGTTAAAGGAACACTGAGGACAACTGAATGCAACTATTGTTATCACTGCAAATTGATTCTTTGGTCCTTCCTGGCTATGCTGACGTTTGCCCGGCAGCAAACACGTGTTTATCACCGCGAAAAATCGATTTAAACATCTTCCCGCCAGCCGATTCAAATTCTAGCGTCCTTACCGAAAAGGGCGGGTTGCCACCGTTTTAGAGTGAACGCCGGTGTACATAGCCTCTGAAATCCGCGCAGAAAAATCGGCGGCGGCACCATCTCTTTAGTTGCGAATTGCGAAACCGGCCGGTGGTGATCACATTTGTATTTCTTTTTTTTTTGTATTTTCTAGGTTAAAAAAAGCTCCGTTTTCTGTGAGAGTGGACTCTAATCATCATAAAGTACCCTATCCGTACAGGCCAACTCCAATTAGCCCTCAGGGCCCATTTAACCGTTCAGACCCAGAAAAATATGCAGACGGCTTGGTGGTATTCTGTGCCTCCTCAAGGTTGCCTCCTAACCATGACCCTCACTAAGCCTGGAGGCGCATGAGGCGCGTGCGTTGGGCATCAACAGGGGCGTACTGCTGTCCCACGGCGGTGCGATCATATTACCACCCTGTGTATATAGTTCGTGCCTTGCACCTCTCGCTAACCTTCTCAAAACAAACAGAGCATGCGTGCGCGGGGAAGGCATGTTTGTGTTCGCAGTCCTTTCGCGTCCGTCCAGCCGAGCGCGGCTGGGGGAGGGGGACCGGGAACCTCACTGGCCGCCTCTTTCTGCGCTAATCTGTGCGTAATAATAAGCGGACTGTGATTTTCTGCATTGCCAGTTGAGTCATCGTATTTACTGAACGAACTTATCTGCAGTAATTGAGACTGTGTGGAGAGATGTGGAGGCCCACCGGCGGCCTGTGCGTACCCCATGGTTACGAAATCTACAGCACACAGACGGCACAACTTGAGGCCCTATGTAGCCTTGCAAAATTGCCCAAACGAAAGGAAGGCAAGGGTAGACAAGAAAGCAACCATGGTAACTTGTTCTGTGGAGGTACACCTTTCCCTACAGAGATCCTTCAGCTGGAGCACCATGGCGGTGAAATGTGCTTTCAGGGAAATAACAGGCGCAGCATTGCAGTCCAGTATGCGCGTTTTCCATGTGCTGTGCGATCCAGAGGAAAATCGGTTCAAAAGTTTCCTTATAATGGCGTGTTAACGGTAGATATCGCACGCTCTTGGAATTTTAAATGTGTTTGAAAGCTGCAAAAGGCGTGTCTCACTGGCATTACTGTACATTGACCGCTACCGAGGGCTCGGCGGCCGAAGTGCCGTTACAGGTGAGTGGGGCGGAATGATTGGAATGAGTGTCCTCTGAACCTTGCGACGCGTATTTCATGCCGCAGCTGGGAAGCGCTCGACTCTTCAACAATGGCAGCATACCGCGCGATAAGTGAGCACAATGCATCTCTAGGACTGGAAAATAAAATCGGATGGGCGCTGTCACAAGCACCTGGTCTCGTCCGAGTTTAGTGGTGCGGCCAACATCATCTATGATCCGGTCTATAATGTGCAGAGAACCGAATCCGTAAAACGGTTCTTTAAACAATTGTGATAGTTATCGCTGCAAAGCGCCCTGCGTTTCCCGTAGAAGGCTCCCAAACCTTTTGCCGCAGTGACGTCTTGCTATGGAAGCAGGGATCTGCCCGCTAAAAACGACGCTTGCTGCCCTCGTAGGTAGCAGCAATTATTATTTTTTCACCCTCATTTTATCGAGCTTTCACGCCACTTCTTTGGATGCCGATGAGGCAGACTAAACCCATGAGAATGCAAGATGCGAGGTGGGGCAGCCGTCATCATGTATTCTCTGCGTGATTGAACTTTACGTGAAACAGTTCGATCAACCTGGTTTATATTATAAATCAGCCATTTTCTATGGCTTGGTTTGAAATCAGAGTATTTTCCAAGAAATAGAATACTCTTCTTAGCAAGACGAACGCGCCTCATCAAGGCAGGGAACAGTACTACTACGACGGCCGCCGCCGTGGCTCAGTGGTTGTAGGACTTGCCTGCTGACCCGAAAGACGCGGCTTTGATCCCGGCCGCGTCGCATTTCGATGGAGGCAAACAGCTAGAGGTCCGTGTACTGTGCGATGTCAGTGCACGTTAAAGAACCTCAGGTGGTAGAAATTATCTGGAGCTCTCAACTACGGCGTCCCTCATATCCTGGGTTGCCTTGGGGCGTTAAACCCCAGAAAACCAAACTGCTATGGCGGCTGTGATTCCTTCGCAAAGTAGTTGACGAAAACCATGCAAAGCAGCTGGGAAGGACATAAGACTGGTGAAGCCCTATGAAACTCCACCTTCTTCTCTCATTACGCAATATGAGAAACCCCAAAATTCCAGCGTCGCGTAAGGCCTCGAGCATGCAGTCTCGTTTCGGAAGTAGACACAGAAATAATAGAGCTGTACCAAGTGGTTGCGCTGCGCTCAAATTACGCGCAGCCGCATCAGCATAACCTTCTGTTCCGAAATTTCCGTCTGCTTGCCATCTCTTTGCCGTATGTTGTTACCGCATCGATCATCATGGAATATGAGTGCGCGATAAATAATGGTTGCACACCCGGGCGCTCGACCACGGAGCGTGACCAGTGCGGGGCGTCCGAGAGGAGGCGGTGTCTGGAAATTGTGTCCGCTGCCGCGTTCCCCCTTTTGAGTATAGGGTTGCAAGCGGCCAGTGTGACCAAGAGCCCCGGCGCACGAGGAGAGCACTCAGCAAAATGAAAAAGCCGCCGTAGCATCGGCCTACGAATACGAGCAAGAGTCCTCTTTCAGTAGGGCCGTTTAGTTTCGTAATCGCCGCAAGCACGTGTCTTGTGTCGACTCCGGCCATCCGACGAAGCGAACAAATACCGGGGACAGTATGAAAAGAGCACGATATTCATGGAAATTGCTTTGGTAGGAAGAACACTGTCGAAAATATTTTACGTGCTTCATGTGTATATTTTAGGCTAAAGTATAACATTAGGCATATCTATAATATTTACATCATGTATATTTTAGTTACGGGCAGCTATTTGCCCTCACTCAAACAAGGAGCACGCCCACTGCGTGTTCGAAACGAACACGCACGTGCCCGCCAATAAGGATTTAATGCCAAGCGAAGACAGTTTATTCTCTGAAAACACTCCCATAAAGCAGTGTCGCATTCATGGGCTGCAGGATGTGGGAAGCAAGTTTCCCGCAGGTACTTACTTGCAAGGTTATCGCTGAAAAGCTGCTATGTTCAAGACGAGCTGACAGCGGTAGCAATGTCACACGGGAGGCTACTTCAGCCAGTAGGTGACCGAAAAAAGAACGAAGCTGGGAAAAGGTGTTCTTGACGCTCGCGACTGTATACGACAAAAGCAGTGAAATAGGCGCGGTGTAGCCCTCATCACGGGGCTCGAATGCAGTGTCGGCACGGGAGAAGCAAAAATAAAAATGATGTATATATAGAGAGAGATCTTGGATTCACCCTTTCTTGTGAGCTTTGTCGTCATTTGCAAGGAGTGTACTGCAAGACTAGTGAGCGCGTAACTCAACTTAGCAGACAAGTATTTCTTACCACAGTGTGCGTGTCCGTAACCTGACTTGGTTGTAACCGACACGGTGGCTGGCCTGAGCTCTGAAGCGCCGTGAAATCATGAGTACAAGCTGAGTAATGTAGCGCTAGCCCCGAGTTTAGAAGCACTGGGGCACGCTGGCTAAATGAACCCTAGTGGCGCAGACCAGCAACACTGCGTAAAGTGAGTGGGAGCGCGTATTTTTAAAACTTTTATATTTTAAACCTCTTTTGGTTTTTTTACTTGATACTTCCAAGGCCGCTGGTATGGCACATTACATGAGGGATGGGCGTGACAGTTAAACAACAATGGTCTTCATAGCGTTCTTAAAATGGATGGCGTTGATATGAGGCGTCCTGTGGTACATATTCCTCTCCCGGGATGACATGACGAAAAAAGATCGGGAATGAGCGGTAGTTCTTGCAGTGGGGTCGAGACGGCGTTATGCTTACTAATACGGATGGAGAGGCGATGAGCTGGGGATGGGATTGATTCTTCTAGATATAACTGTTAAGAAATATGAGAGAGGCTTAATCGAGAAATATTTCGTCGCCTTTCAAGGTTTGGTAAGTTGGCTATATCGATTTTAAAGCCGACACACTAGTGTAGTATGAATAACCAGGATAATAAAGCGGATAGCACGATTTTGTATTTTTTCTGAGCTTAAGGAGAGGTTAGGCTGTTTAGGATCCCATATTGTTGAAGCGTATTCTAGTTTAGGTTGGACAAAAGTTATGTATGCTAATGATTTTATGGATGGGGTGGCAAAACGTAGATTGCGACGAATGAAGCCAAGGGTACGATCGGCCTCGTTAGCGATGTTCATCACATGAGATGACCATGCTAGGTTTTGCGTTACATTAATACCCAAGTACTTACAGGAAGAAACAGACGACATTTCCGAACAAAAAAGAACGTGTTTAAAAGGAATATGCAAGTGTCGATGATAGAACAAAATCGTACAGGTAGCCATATTAACAGACATTAACAATTGTTTCCTCCGAGTTTCGATTTCGTTAAGATCTTGTTGAAGAATGTCAACGTCAATACTGTTAATGATTTGGCGGTAAATTAACAATCGTCAGAAAATAAGCGGATGGTACAGGAAATATTGGAAAGCAGATAGTTAATGTAAATGAGGAAAAGCAAGGGTCCTAGAACTGTACCTTGGGGAACAACTGAAATGACCGGGCTACGAGGAGAAGAATAATTGTTAGCATAGAGAAATTTTTCTCTGTTAGTCAAAAAGTTGCAAAGCCTTTCCATTACTAACAGATTAAGATTTAGGCACAATAGCTTCAATTGTAGCCTTTTATGCGGTACTTATCGAAAGGTTTTTAAGCATACCGGGTTAACCATATATGCTACTAAAATCAATTATGCAACTCCAAAATCAGTGGTTATAACGCAACGTTTCAACTGAAAAGTTGAACAACGTGGAAAGAAACCAGAAATTAGGTGATTTTTGAAAACCTAGCCTTAAACTAAACGCTATTTCTTCGCTCTGAGCGGCGACGATGAAACACATGAGGACCACAACATTGCGAACGTTCCCGCGCGCCATGCTTGCTGCCAGTAAGGGTCAGCTTCCAGGCGTAGAATGCTTGGACGTGGAACTTCTGTCGAGGAAGTTTTGAACCTACCTCGGAAACACTTCGGCGATAATGAAACCGTTACATAAATTGCGCCAGCAAGGCTACATCGAAGGAAACGAACGAAACGGACTGCTTACCTTAGCGCGGGAAAACGAAATGCTCCTGCTTCCTCTAAGTAACCGCCAACAGTATTGCTTCAGGTTCAGACCTGAAGCACGTACCTGTCTTTAAAGGTTGCACTCAAATTAAACGTACTCTAAAGCCCCGGCTCAAAATTTTCTGTGCAGAATAGGATGATACTTGTGCGGCTGCGGCGCTGTGAAAAGACCAAGAATCTAACATCACTCGCTTTTTTTTTTCCTTTCTATTTGCAGCTCTGTCGGCATACGCTCGCATGTCACTTTTTAGGAAGAAATGGCGAGGAATAATTGACATGAGGTCGCCTCATGATGGCATTCCACCATAGTCATGATATTAACGCTGCCACCACGATTATTGTTTCCACATCGTATTACATGCTAGCAGAACCCAGTGCAAGAAAGAACGGCACACAAGCACAAGGAGCACGACAGGACTCAGCGCTCCGTCCGGTCGTCGTCCTTGTTCTCGGGCTCCGTTCTTTCTTGCGCTGGGTCCTGCAGGGATGGAAACAAACCAACTGACCCAACTGCAAGTGTTACATCGTATGAATCGTTTGCGCTCATATTACGCCACAATTACTTTCTCTCAAAAGTGCTAATGTGCTTGCCGTGTACAGAAATATTCATGAGCATTTCATGTAAAAATACGCATGCCCTACTTTCGGGAAACAGTAGTGAGTGTATGTTTCGTTCCAATGAGCACTTACGCAGAAAACTGCTTTAAGCAACCACTTTGCAATTTAAGGTGACCTTACTGGGCACAGCTATTTTACCGGCCACGCAGGGTCTATTATTCTAGAACGACGAATTCCGGGAAGCATCCAGGCCATGTTAGTTGCGCAGCATTGGGTTCTGCAAACGACGGTGGAAGTTGACGCGAAAGATTGACGCGTTTAGGCTGACGCCTTGTGGCCGCTTGATTGTGAACGCTTTGGAAACCCACTGACAGTATCGGCTTGAAGATTCTCCATATGTTCTGCCAGCATGTCCTTCTGAAGATTTAACCATGTTTTGGTTAAACGCGGTTTAAATTTATGCTATGACAAGCACCGACAATTGTTCTGATAGTGGTGAAATAACGCAGGCGGTACACAAGCAACTTAACCAAACTATGCTAAAACTCTGCTAAGTTTTTGTGCAGCAGCACTACCGCTGCATCCACAAAAAGAAAAGAGGAGGTGCGGAAGCGTCTACTTTTCCAGACATGATGCGACAAAAATAATGGCGGCACAACATGCGTATCAGACACTGAAAGACCCGGTAAACGGTCCCGATCATTACTGTTATAACTGAACCCCATAATATTCGATACCGCTTATCTTCACTTCAAAATGCGAAGAGAAAAAGAGTACCGAAACAGGATATTTAGGCATTTATTTTCAAGTTTTCCTATATGCATGCACGTTTTCACTCGTAGATAGCAAAAGTGAAACAGGAGGCAGCAGATACCAGAGAACCCGGAGAGAATTTCGCGTGCGTGTGGCCGGCTTTGTAGGCCCTCCCGCGCATAATTAAATCTGCGTGCTTCTGCACCGCAAAGCCCTGAATCACAAACCACCTCAAACTAGCGCCGCGAGGCAAGCGTCAGCTTTCCTGGTGTTTTCGTTTTTCTACCATTTTCCGCTTGATACGCTGCAGAAAAAGAAAAGCAGCCAACTAAACCAAAATCAAATCATCAAAGGCGTGAGCGTGTAGCGTTGTTTAGAGAGCCCACACACTTTCGCCTTTGTTTGTTCGTTTTTGTGCTTTACTGAGCGTTCAGAAATCCAGAGCTGGGGTGCGCTTCGTAATTGACAGATGAGCGCTGTCCCACGCATGTGGGCTGAAATCTGTACAGCCCAAACAGCGTCAGATGAATTGCTGAGTTAAGCCATATGACACAATCAGGCGTGGGTTAGCGGAGTGGTAATTACAACGTTGAGCGTTCGATAGCAAAGCAGCAGACAGCAGGCAGTGGGATTTGGTGGGTGTTTGGTTTTGGTTTTATTGGGGTTTAACGTCCCAAAGCAACTCGGGCTATGAGGGACGCCGTAGTGAAGGGCTCCGGAAAATTCGGCCACCTGGGGTTCATTAACGTGCACTGACAACGCACAGCACATGGGCCTACACACACGCGTTGAGTAGCGTGCTGCGAACTCGAAGGAACACACCGCTATTCAGTCAGCAGCACGTCTGTCGTCTTCGGCAGTATGAAAGGAGGAAAAAAAAGAACTCTTTAGCACGCGCTCGTACATTTATTTTCCTGTCGTTGATTATTTATGCAATCTAAAAAACGACGCAACATCTCGTGCGAGTGATTCCTACCACCCTGCTGCCCGTGCTTCTTGAGCCCGTTGTTTATTGATGCCAAGCTGACAGGTCAGTGCAAAGGCACGCCTCTGCTACAGAACTGCTCGTTGCTGTCAGCGTATCCCCCGCTTGCCTATTCATCGGATGTAAAACACATCGACGAACGAGCGGTTCATTCAAAGAATTACCTGAAAATAATAGCAAAAAGAGCAACGATATCTCGCTTTTCTTTCCTCCTTCGTATGCCTATGGCGGCTTGCCTCGCAAGAAATTTCTCGCGAGGAATACAAGTATTTTGCGCGAAAGGACATTTCTATCGACATTTTACCATCCCTTTGAGCTGTCTTCAGTGGGCGTAGTAGCGCATTTGTCCTTTTAACTGGTCTCGTTTAGTTCTACATTTCGGCGGCGCTTGATCGATGCTCCGTAGCCAAGCAGCCGCTGTGATCGATAAAGTAAAGAGAGAGGGAAAAAAAGACGAAAGAAAGAAACGAAAGCCGAGCGCACCGACAACACAATGTCGCTCTGCTGTTGCGGCAAGTAACGCGCGTTTAAACGGGGCCCACACATTGAACACGTGTCCTAGCGGAGCTCAGCATGCAGCCTCTTGCACGACGAACGCGTGTCACACGGGCGTGACCGCTGAGCTCCCAACACAAGCGCAGGCTGCACTTAAAAGCACGCAGAGAAAAAGAGAAGCCAGCACATATAAAGGGATTAAAGTGCTGTTGCCAAGAGCTTTTTTTTTCTTTTGATCTTGCATGGGCGTCCCAAAAAATACCAGATGCGGAAGTATGGCGTGAGTTGTTGCTAAGGAAACGTACTAAATATCACGTGCGTAACGTCCCGCGAACGACTGCACAGAGCATGCGAAATGAAACAGTTAAGACGTCAGTGATCTGAATTAGACGCTTCGTTGCTCCGGAAAGAAAGTGTAGAATGAGGTTCGCCAAAGTTTTGGTATGATCACCACATTGAGAAAGTCTTGCGAGCACTTTTGGGAGGATATTCACCAGACATTTAATGTAACCGACTTTCCTCTATCAGTTCCCAGGCCACAAGTAAATGTGTACATGGGTGCTTAACAGTAGCAAAAAAAGCTAGTAATTACTGAACGATTGCAACTTGTGCTCTACTTGCGTTATTATGTACACCTTTTGCCGAAAGTAACCGAGCAACGGGGTTGGCTTCTCAGCCGTATTGTGGAGCCCTTATGGCACTCCTAAGGACTAAAAGGTTCCGAAAACTGAGGGAAAGGGTTCTCAACGTTACGCAGATTTAGAGCTTAAAGGCTACCATAAGTTCCCTACTACACGTCTAAAAAGTAAAATCCGTTCATCGTTTATTTTTTGCAAAGACGGTACAAGCAATTCTCTTTGCATTATTTTAAATTTTATCTGAATGTTTTGCCAACTTTGTGGCTATGGGCTCTTCATTTCTACGCGGTTTATTAGTGAAACTACTGGATTGTATCTGACACACCTTGTGCCCGTATTACCTTATAGATTTTACAGGAGTCTATTCAGATACTGTGAGCGCAAATATAGGCAATAAAATTACGAGAAATTAACTTATTTTCGTACAAATTATGAACACGCTAAGTGCAAGTCAGTCAGAAGCCGGTCTACAAGTTTAACTATTCTCAAATCAAGCTGACATATCCTCAATACAAAGTAACAAAGCATACCTTTAAGACCTGGTTAGTAAAAAAACTGACATGCGTGGTGTGTGGAGTCGAGTCATAGTGGAGTCGAGTCAGTCGCCAGTAAGTAATGAGCCAATCTGAGCTGGAAAGTAATAGCGAAATACCAGTCTTGTTAAAATATGACCACATGATCCCGTCAGTCATTGGACAACGTAAGGTGAGGTGTGGCGAGGTGAGATGAGGTGAGGCTGTTGTATTTTCTTCTCCGTCTTCCTACGTTAGCTGCGCTATTAATATTCGCAAGCAGATAGTAGTGCTTCCTCATGGTGGGTTAATAATTACTACATTTTAATTCGTAGTCACTATTAAGCTTAATGACTCTGGTCAGCATTACGCTCCGCTGCAAACTGCCATAAGCGCTCAGTGACCATGGCGCCTTCCCCCCCCCCCCCCCCCTTTTGGGCTGCTGAGAGAAGCGCACTTCTTTTCTTTATGTACACACATCCTATCTAAACGCGGCTTTTAGTTGGCGCTCCTGTAAGTGCATGCAAATTTAAACAGCTCGGCAGCTGTGCTCAGAAGTGCCTATTTTTACCAAGCCACTTTCAGCTTGCTAAATCAGTATGTGTACTAACGGGATTGAAAAGTGCACTGCTATGTGACAAGCTGCCCCAACAAGAGTGAAAGACACATTAATTAACGCAGGCCTACTCGCGCTTCACCTCTGCAATATTTTTTTTTCTTTCATAAAGTTTGTTACAGATGGGGTAGCATACTTCGTCCGAAAAAAAAAAAAAAACATTGCGGTGACCAGATTGCGTTTATAGAAGTCTTTGTAAATCATTAATTAGCTGCTCCGCCGCGTTGAGAATAATTTGAAGACGTTTTCTTTGCGGGCATTTTTCCTCAATCTTCCCTCATTTCCCAGATCCTCTCGTGTTTTTTAACTACTCAACATGCTGCGTTAAAACATAGGTAGCGATGTCCTAGATTTTTATATGCGATATCATTAGGAGGACCATGAAGGCGATAACTGTCCGGTGGCTTCGGCGTTGTCTGCGTCTGTGTGCAGTCTCCACCTGCTAAGTGGTGCTTCGAGAGGCTACCCTCTCTCCACACTTGTCAACCGCCCCCTCTCCCCATCTCCCCTCTCCGCATCTAGGGGAGAGGAGGAAGACGCCGGACCAAGACTGACTCAGCAAAGATGAAAATGGCTCTGAAGAAACCGACTCAGACAAGAGCGGGCCTACGAGCGAACAAGCCAGCCTCCCGTAGAGCTATATGCTCAGAAATGAGGCTTGCGAGAGCTATTCTTTCTCGCATTGCTCGGGAATAGCAAACCTGGGTCTCACAATCTCCACTGGCGGCTGTGTCTGAAACAGCCACCTGCTGGCGTAGTTTTACATCGCTAACCGCTGTGCTACTGGGCCGGTAATCGTATGCCGACTCGCCGCGATCTAACAACGTGACACATTGCGTAGTTGCGTTGTCAAAATGGACTTAGAATTGGAGTAGATTGCTGAGTGAAATAACAATGCTATCGAATTTTCTCCGCGTCAATCAAATTCATGGCTCTAATTTTTTTTTATAGCCCTTACGTGTAGCGACAGAAAAATTAACGGCAGAAAACAGAAGGAGCTTGTACAATGTACAGCTCTTTCGGCATTGAAAAACAACTTGATGTAAACACTGCTATAAAATATGTTTTTAGTACTCGTGGACGCTGAGATTCCTTTAGCAATACGTCACATCGACTATATATTGATAATGACAGTGGCGGCTTTCAAGGTGCACCTTCCAAATCAGTCTTCTGTATCTTGGCGACCTGCAGATGTTTTAAGCCAGTAACACAACATGCACAGAAAAATGAAACAAAAGGAGGCGGGTGTGGGCTTCGTGCTGCTCATGGATGTGTGTGTGGTCAGCAATGTCGAAGAACACGCGGAATAAAGGACATTCAAAATCCTGCAAGTGCGCTTGCCTGCATAACACTATCGCCCAAGACAAGATGGCTGGCCATGCGTTTCCAGCTGAAACAAAGCAAGAAGGACTAGTTTTTTTTGTGTGTGATTCTTCCAAAATACGTTTCTTACAATCTATCCCCACCCTTAGCTCCTGTCCCGCAGCCCACGCAGTTTTCTTTTATAGAGAAGTCGGCCATCTTGTCTTTCGCAATATAATGTGGGAAAGCGCTTACTCGACGAAATTTTATGCGACGCATGAGGACCGGTGTTGTTCTGCGAGTGATACGAAAAAACAGAGCGCCAGCGCGTGCGTATGCGGGCCGACTGCGCACTTGCGGTTTTTCTGAAAAGTGCATGGTAGAAGTCCCTAATTTTTTGTCGCCTGCCCTTTAAATGTGGACGGTTATTTAGGCCGAAGCACTCGTTCGACACTTTATACTTTTTAAAATTACAGGCACTTCTCTTGAAATCGTTACTCTGCAAAAATTTAGGGAGCACGCCGCGTCGCGAAACGCGGCGGGGCGTGCGTAAAATTTGCAGAGCAGCCCCAGTTGTGTGGCTGGCTCACACTGCCACCCAATCACATTGACACTGGCGCACAGATCACCGACTGACCTTTCCGCTGTTTGTTGAAACAGTTTTTTTTCGACTGCTTTGTACTAAGACAGAGCTGTTTCCCGTAACGGTGTCTAAGGCCTTCGGCGTGGTTGCATACACTGTAAACATGAATGTGCCTTATATGGGAGGAAAAAGGAGTAAAAGTCCTCTACCGCACTGTTTTTTTTTTTTATAAAACGAAGCGCGCTAGAGCCCACCGTACTCCAGTATTACTCTTTTCTGTTCAAAGTCTACGGCGCCCCGGAATTCAGAGCTTCCATATTGTAGACCATATAACTTCCGAGGCACAAAGAAATCGCGGGTCGCTAGTGTGTATGCAGATAAGGCAAAAAAGGGGTTTAGATTTGAGGTTTGCGCTCGACCCAAGCGCTAAATTCTAGCACCAACGCTGGTAATAGCGTAAGGCGGCATCCGTTGAAGCGGGTGGCCACCTCGCATCATCACGAACCCCAGGTAGTCGAAATTTCCAGAGCCTTTCACTACGGCGTCCCTCATAACATGAGTCGCTTTGGGACGTTAAACCCCCATAAACCAAACCAAACCAAATGAATTCGTCTCCGCCGCAACGCTTTCTCACGTGTTTCGCAAAGCTTCCGCTTTGTCCGAAGTAGCGTCCCACAGTCTTCCAGCGGTAAAACGCCGAAAGTTATGAGCTCGCCACTGGATTTTCATTGTTGCTAGGCTATACACACGCTATTAGCTCCCCATGGAGATAAAACGTGTTAAAGCGCTGGACGTGCAAATGGCTTAATGACTCTTTTTCGAGCGAAGGACGAGTTATTATTTGTCTTTCACGTAAGAAGCGCCTTCCTACTGTTTATTTCCGCTTTTTATTCGTGTGGTCGTGGATGAAACGATAAATAACATCTAAAAGGCCTTAATCAACAATTTCACTTTTCGGCCGAAATCACCCCGCGAGCGGCTAAACAATCTAGACGCGGTCAGCCCTGTTGCTTGTGCGTCCCGCAAGGGTGCCGCACGTAATGCAAATAGGAGTGTCTAAGTTGAGGCCCCGTATCCTATACCTAAAACTCTCGAATATAGAGGCGGCAGTATACGGTTACCACGAACAACGGCGGCCGGCCCCGGCCTTGGCATGCGGGACTTCACTCCCGCAGGATCAAGCTGGAGGAAAATCTAGAAGCGAATAGAAATTGAGGGAAAACGCAAAACCGAAAAATTCCTAATTCAATTCCTCCGCTACTGCAGCGCATTTGAGAAGTAATCTCTGAGGAGAGCACCACTCGATAAGGGTCGGCTCACCGCGAGAGCAAAGTGTCCCTAGATATATAGAACAAGAAATGTTTCAGGGCTCCTTCAAAATGCTGCGAAAGAATCGGCTGCTTTCCCCCGCGGTTCCTTTAAAGGACCGAAAGTCTCTATTCAGTGCATGTTTTATTAATGAATCGTTAAAGTGAAATAAAACCATACAGCGAGGAGTCCCGAGGCGCGTTTCTGATTACACAAAATGCCATTCCTTTTGTTTAATTTTCTATGGCCGTGCTGCTCCGAGGAATGAAGCGGTATATATTGCACACATAAAAGCATACCATAAAAAAAAAACTGTTTTCGTGTGTCGTCGAGACGGATTCGTGAGAGTGAGGAGTTCAGGAACTCTTGAAAGCGTAAAAGACAAACCACTGCAGCGGGGACAGTTCCAGCCAACGCGGGTGTAAATAATTCCATCGAGCTCTGTATGTTGCGCAAACTTTCCGAAATATTATATGAGCCTGATATCGGCCTTGGAAAAGTGATGTTGCTGGTAGCACAAAATGTGTGCTGCGGTCGGTTGGACGAAGCAACAACTCAATCGTGGAAAGGAACAAAATAAACTTTCAACATGAACAGACGCGGATAAAAAAAAATAATAATTTCAGCTTCGTCCTACTGCAAGCGAATCACGCCACTTTAATGAATGCTCCGACTGTATGAATAAATCTACGGAACTCACGCTGCGCCGCCTTCAGCTCACGTGTTCTGAAGCCGTTCGATAGCGGGCACGAAAATGGACCACATTACCAATAATGTCGGGGTATTTGCCTATCTTTCCTTGATACATTTTTTTTCCAAGCCGTTTCAGAAGTGCCTTTTTTTGAAGTTAATGTAGGCGTCCCGGGACTCTGCCGAACAGTTATGTGCTTCCGGAGAACATTATTCTCCGCGAAGAACATAGGAGAGTAACATTGGCACGAAAGCGGAGCGAAGGCTGGATGATGGCAGTCGCGAGAGGCAAATTGTTCATATCTCAAATAGCAAACTGCGTATTCCGCTGACGCGTAGAGGGCTTTCGTAAGGTAATCAATAAAGCATACGAGGAAAGCTGTACAATCCAGCAGCGGGAGAGAAAAAAAACATGAAGAAATCTCCTCCCCAGGTGTTGCTTCGAAGTGCTTCGAATGTGTTTTCAATATATCTCCAGCCTGCCCACTAAAAGTGGCACATCGGAAGAGGAAGCGAAAGCAGCTGTGCCTTCCTATACGGCCGTTAAGGCTGCCACGATCGTGAGTGAAGTGGACTCTTTTTTGGCATTTTCTCCCCGCAGGCGGGGGAGGGGGGTACTGCCCTGCCCTGATTTAATTATTTTGATGGACGGTGGCGTAGGCAACAACGTTCTTCTCTCGTTGGTTCCTACGACCACTCCCTGCGCACGTAAAAAATTCACAACAAGCGCGCAGTGCACATGCTTGCTCGAAATCCCATGTGCCTTGCCTTGTTTTAGCGGCTGAGGATGTTGGAAGGTAGCGAGTTGCCCAACAGGCCTACAGATTTCACCTACGTGTGTATGTGTATACACAGGCATACGTGCTTTTAGTTTCGTTTCGCAGGCTTTTCGCGGCCGCGGGGTTTTATTTTCTTCTTTTCGTGTTGTCCCGCGTGGTCCGAAGCGAGCGAGAACCCACGAGAAAACCACCAGCACGCGCGCGAAAAGTAGCTCGGTGGCGCACTGGAAAAGGGGAAGGGTCAGGCAGCGAAAATCGCTCCTCAGCCGGCGCTTATAGGGCGTCCCAGCTCGGGCTCCACCTACACACGCGGCATTCGTAGTCACGTTTCACCAAAGAGAAACTTGTCCCTCTTCGTTTTACTTCTTTGCCACTTGTGCGCCGTCTTCATGTTTTCTAGCGCTCTGCTCATAACACGAAAAGGGGGAGAAAAACTTTATTCCTCCCTTGAAGAGCAGAGAACGCGCTAAGCATGCCCGTCCCAACAGTTGCTGCACTGGGAGCGAGCCATGAGCCGGTTGCGGGCCGTTGAGCCTCGTGGATAAAAAGGAGGAGGCAAGATAAAAGTACAGGAAGAAGCACACCGCTAAACTGCGCTCAACTTTCGCCTTAGTGGGTGCATGTGTGTGGGCATGCGTATGTATGTGTGCGGTTCTGCCCGGCACCCTATCTAGGGCCGGGAGGGTGTGCGAGGGGGAAGAAGGCGGGAGGGGAGCAGGAGATATGGCCCTGCGGCTGCAGCCCTCCCTCCTCGCGCCCCGAGAGCCGGCGAATCGGACAGCGGCTTTTATTTCCCAAGACGTTGCTCGCTCTCATTTCGCTGGCTAAGAAAAACCGTGACTCGGCCTGAACGCCGCTGATCTGAGCGCTCGACGCCGCCTAGAAGCGCGCACACGAGCTATACGGGCGATGGGATTCGCTCGTGATCCCCGCCGTGGGCTCTCTCAGGTCGCAGCGGGCCTGTTTCCGTTGGGAGCCGCGGCCGCTTCACGTCGCGGCACTCAGCTTGGGTGGCGAGTGAAAGAGAACAAGAGCGCGCCGCCAAGTCGGCGGTTGCTTGCCGTAGGCGTGTGGGCGCGGTAATGCCCCAAGGCGGTGTATATTCAAGCGCGCCATGCTCCGAGAGCCCACTCCGATGCTTACCTGGCGCACTCAGCTTGGTACGCTGTTGCCTTCGTTTGTTTATGCAAGAGGACCACCACATTACGGTAATGAACTCGCGGAGTGCCCCGTGTCTGTGAGAGCGAGCGTTCTTTAGAAAAAAAAAATATTATATGCACGCGCGGGCATTGTGCGTGTACCCTAAAACCAAAAGGGGATGTTGTGAGGGCTTGCAGTGTTCATGATCAGTGATTTTATCAACACTTAATTCATTGCGAAAACTTAAAACTGCGGCTTTAAGGTGAAAATAGGATAGTGTAGGCGTACCTCGTGCGCAAGAACGCCAGTAACAGTTCCGAGAGCCTACCTGCGACTTCGTAGTTCGCAAGGGTTAAACAAACAAACAAAAATAGAGAAGCAGCAGCCATGTGACTGCCCGCTTGGGTGCCTCAGTAATATTTTATGCTTTTAAGCCTATTTTGAATGGCCGCGGTGCGCTACGAACCTGGCTCAATTCCCAGCGCAGTCGGGCGACACTGGAGCCCCGTGTACCGGTGATTCCGGCGAAGTTGTTTCTGTGCAAGAAGTAGGAAAGTTGGGGTCAGTGGGAACTTCTGTAACAGTGGCCACGGAGAGAAAAGGGGCGAAGATGAGGGTTACGCAGTGAGCGAGCCCATAAGCGCTACAGCGATTTCTGCTCTCTGTGCACGGAGAAAGGGCAACGTTCGCGTACTCCTCGTCTTCTCGAGCGTAATGCGGCGGGCTGATGAAGATTTCAAGGGCTTTTCGTGGGCTGTTCTTAAACAAAAGGGACCAGTCGGCGCTAAACATAGCAGCGTGTGCTCTTCGTTCTCAACATGACGCGGCTTTGTTAGCACGTGCAAGTACGACAGCCGTGCGTAGCAAGTCAGTTACCTCCAATATCAAACTGCGATCTACCCGCGCCATGAAAAGTTTTATACTTGGCCCCTTATTTGTGACTTAAAAACAGGTAGGTGCACAAGAGAGAGAGAGAGAGAGAGAGAGAACAACTTTTATTTAGAAAGCCTGCTGAGTCAGTTAGGCTCCCTCCAAGCAGGGAGGACAAGCTTTTACCGCGACGCGGCCACTACGTCAATCTCGTGCGTTGTGCTCCTTGAGGTCTTGTTACGTCCCTCGCTACTTCCGCGGGTTCGAGAGGGCCGCCGCCCCCTTCCTGGGGGTGCCGCCCCCCTCTCCTCGGTTTCGCTCGGTAGCTGCCTCTCGAGAGCTGCCGAGACCTGCTGGACGGCCTTGAGTTGTGTCTTTTGATCACAGCTCAGTAAGCACAAAACGTTCTTGTTTTCTTTCATTCTTGATTTGCAATCTCTTGGGCATCTGTGAGCGGCCAGAACATTTTTTTCTTAATTGTTGATAAATGCTGCTGACAACGGAGTGTACTACAATATAACTAAATAGAGTGAATAAACACCACCCGAATGCTGTAGTTTTCTTTGATACGTTTTTGCCAGCAGTGTACGAAAGGAAGTAAGTCAAGTTACACTTAATTACTCATAAAAGAAGAATCAGCCGAAGAAGAAAGCAATTTTCTATTATGCTATAAGGCCCTGTTACCGGAAGTAAGTCTTCTTCCTCGTATTAAATAACTTCCTCTTTCGATGCAGTTTGCGGCGATAGCCACAACGCTAGACATGATAAGAAGAAATGCTAGTATACGTCCAACCTAGATGAATTGCAGGCCTCTTTGTCAGTAGGAGGAACGCCAAAAAGGTTACCTTGTGTGGGCCAGATACAATAGCCACGGAGCTCTCTGTCCAAAGCAGCCTTTACGGCATTGAGAGCTAATAATCTTCGCCGTTGAAAGGGCGCCGATGAATTGAAGGTACACAAAAACAAAAAAAAAAGGCACCGATGGATAAGAAACCACAGAAACCTGGGAAGTAAGAGTAAAAAAATTAAAACATTGTGTTATTAGCATCAACATTTCACCACTGAAAATAACTGTATGTCTGAGAAAGCGAGAGCGAATAACGAAGCATAGCGCACCTTGCCTAAAATATGCAGGATTTTAACTGCCGCGAAGGCTTTTGCTGTCTTCTAACTACTTATCACTGGTAATACAGGTAGGCTACGCAACGCAGGCGCTTGACGCTTTCGCTGAATGCAACTTTTCGGGAACGGCTGCTTTATTTTTTTGATCATGCTACTTAAGGCTTAAATCTGTAACCTATCTCAAGCGGCGAGAGTGGAACAAAGGCATGCAATGTAATTAAAATTTCAAGTGTTTATTCTGACCGCAGCTTACCAAAAGGAGAGAAACATTCTTCCTTGAAAAAAATGACAGACGATTTAGCGTGGTTAGGCCAAATGCGCATCAAGTGCGCTAGCAGTTTGGTTTTTACAGCGGTTTCAGTTTGTGTTCGAGTCTGGGGTTTCAAGGTTCTCTACTTTACAATCATAGATTGCTGTGAGTCCTCTCCTGGCGCAGTGGTGCAGCGGTGAAGTAATCCGCCACTGCCCTGCGATGGCAGGTGCAGGCACCAGTGGGGCTTTTGAGACCCAGGTTGCTTTTCCCGAGCAACCTCTCACGTTCTGTCATTATTTTACCTGCCACCTGCCGCAGCGGGCAATTTTCTCACAATACTGTGGGCAGGTTGTGGTGCTGTCACAAAGTTACGTGACCTACCCCGGCCCCTTACGTGACCGGGGTTACATGCCCTACCCCCCACTACCCCAGCCCGTTTTTCGGTCACAACGCCGCCGCCGTCGCCGCCACCGACGACACGACGGATATTTTGCAGAACCTTAACCATATCGCATTAATAGGACGTCAAAAAGTCAGGTGAACTAGGCGGCCAACCTAGGTTGCTCCCCCGTGGAATTTTCGCGCACAACGCCGACAACGACGCCAGCTTTATTGCATAACGGGAGCCTTAAACCTATCGCGTTAAAGGGTGTCAAATTGCCGAGTGCGGGCTCAAGTCCTAATGCACTACCGTGCTTTGCATGGTTGGCCATGAAGCTTGCTGGCAGGTTGCCCTCAACCCAGCGGGCAAGTTACCACCTGCCCACTGTGGCTGCTGGGCCACCTGCCGGAGGCTTCAGACAGACAACAGCTAAATAGGTGAGTGTGGGCTTAAGTGCTAACGCGTTAAACACTGACCTACCATCAACCACCGCCATGAATCTGATATGCGTAATTGAGCCCGCATCTACGTATGCCTACCCCAAATAGATATGCACACGCAATAGGTACAAATCACAGCTTTAACTGGGTAAAGATGTTTCTCTGCAACACTCTAAATGCGCCAAATCAGCCGCATATATGAACAGTTATGCAGTAAAACCAAGCCTCATTCGCAGGCTCGCAGATGAACATTTGTGGCGGTATATGCATGTGGTATCGGCGGTAGGTGTGCCTTGCCTAGAAAAGTGCCCTGGCCCAGTTCTTCGATTCGCTGACTGAATAAAACAGGTTTGAGAAGTGTGATAGCCGGTCCCATTTTGTCGATGCCTTACACGTACAAGCAACCACACTTCACCCCCTCGCAGGAATGACAATGCTCTGGGCTCCATAACGCTATATTTTCGGCGTACATAGCGCCGCAGGCTTTCCGAGTCATTTCTCGGCACTGCATGCGCCAGTCGGCACTGTTCGCCTCGAGATGCTAGCTCAGGTCGGAAGGGCTCTTCATACAGATGCACGGCAGCTCTCGTTTGTATGAGGGGCACTCGAGCGTGATCTCAACGATGTCGGCTCGCTTCTCTCGCTTTGTTGAATGGATGCAGGGCTGACAAACAAAAACGAAACGACAAAGCGATGTAGCCAGCACATAAACTAGACTCTCATAGTCGCCGTCCGAGGGTCCTTTCTTCCGTACGTCACCTACGCATGTTTTCTTTATTTTTACGGACGGGCGACGTGGAGCCAGTCACAGTGCTGCACCACTTTTAACACGAAGCAAATGTGCCGCCGCGGCTACCGCAACCATATTGAAGAGAGGTAAATACAGAGTCCGATGAAATGGGCCCTGGCAAGAAAATGCCAGCCTATTACATTACAAGGGCGAAGACCCACGCCGGCTCCAGTTGGTTGCAGCCTCCGGTAAGCTTTCGCATGTTTCAACGGGTGCTTTGGAAGCAGGTCGTGTGCTTTTCGGCTCGTAAATGAAAGAAAAATATGGCTGTACGTTTGCGTGTCTAACGCTTCGCGTCATAAAGGAATCACGGGAAATATTATAGATTCGAACGCGCAGATTGAAATAAGTGTGATAACTGAATTACAGTAATTGCGCTATTGCGAGACACATTCGCGCCATCGACACGGTAGCACATTACGAGGGTAGCAGCGCAGATCCGCAACATGAACTAACCTTCACTGTTTGCCAGTGTTAACGCCAGGGATGGGGGGGGGGGGGGGGGTGTTCGCAGTTTATGCTCCACGCATAAAGCTGTAGGCACTGGGACAGATGCCACAAATAACGCAAGAAGGATGTTGGCATTTTGCTACTAGTCGATGCTGTTTATTTTATATTTTGGAGCGCATTAATAAATGCTGCATTACACAGCTTCGCGAAAGCGAGACAGGAAGAGCAGGATAATGGTTAACGGTCTCGGGCACGGTAAAGTAATTATTAAGAAGGCGAGTATTGAGACACGTTTATCTCCGGAAGAGCCGAGGAACCGTATTATCTGCAAGCAGGCCATAAGCTCCATAATTCAGATCAGCAAGACCGTGCAACCATATAAGAAGATAAATCGACTTGCGTCCCATATCCGGATTAGCGAGCTGAGCCACCTTTTATGTTAGGCAGTCATCATTTTCCCACCACTTTCAGTTAGTTGAATATGACGGTTTGTTTTGCTGTTAATGCTAGATTACAAAAGGAGGGTCGTTCATGTCCTGTTCCCCGAATGACGTTGATTCAAACGGACGCCTCAATACTTCCTTAAACTCTGCTAGTGCAAAAAAAAAAAGAAAAGAAAGGCAGGTGTGAAGATGTAAGACCTGGAAAAAAAGCAGATCCTCGCTTTGAAAAGAGTGCACAAAAAATCTTTTCATAAATCCCGTGCCTTCCACTTACGGAGCGAGGAGAGGAATGTGATCAGCGTTAAGCGTGCTTAAAAAGCACAGCCACGTTGTCTTGCTTTCAGGCATGCCACAGGAATTCAGAGCAGCGCCATTGCTTTGCCTTGGAAATACAATTGACAGGCGGGAGCGATACCATCGTAGCAATAAGAGTAAAAAAAAAAAAAAAAAAGAACAGCGGAGGGTCATTAGAAGACAAAAGGAATTAATTTAAGGCTGACCTACATACACGTCTATTCAATTAACCCTGTACTTAGCCAGCTGCGGCCACCGTATCCCCGAAAACTTCTTAACATCATCCGCCCACCAAACATTCTGTCGCCGCTGCTACGCTTGCCTTCTCTTGGAATCCACTCCGTTACCCTTAAAGACCAGCGGTTATCAGCAGCACAGGAAGTACGCAAACGTCACTGGTACTGAAAAGCGGTCCACTTGCACAAATTTTCATTAACATATTTCATGCTCCCTGAGGTGGCTCCATGGTGGTTCCCGCTTTCCGCACTGTGTGTACCCACGACCGCGAGAGAACGCTGGGGTAGAAGTTTTCTGGTTCTCGTAATTATTACCGTGTGTGGTACCTACCTTCGACATTCAGTTGTTTCAGATACATCGTTACCTGTCGGGATAGTTCCCGAGAACGCATGACTTATTCCCTTCTTTCCACCAGAATGCGAGGGCTCTGCTCTGTGCTCTTCCCTAGAAGCAGCGAATTTTATTGTTTCAACTGCTAAAAGATCAGCACGCATTATGGCACAAGGAGGCATTTATTTATAGTGACACGTGATTACTCTTCTTAGCAAAAGAAATAATAAGCATTCCAGGCGATAATCCATGTTCCGGGAGCCGCGGATAGGACATATGTGAGTCGTTTAATAGACAGCGAATGTATAATTTATCTGAACTGAATACCCTATGATGT
Organism: Amblyomma mixtum; assembly: GCF_055824585.1. NCBI lineage: Eukaryota > Metazoa > Arthropoda > Arachnida > Ixodida > Ixodidae > Amblyomma > Amblyomma mixtum. The sequence goes on along the minus strand of NC_143014.1, from coordinate 160,203,029 downwards.
TCTCAAAGTGGGCACTGCCGTAAGGGTGTAGGGAAGTAAAGTGAAGGTGTCATCAGTGCTGAAATTTGAAAATGCGACTGAGAGGCTTTGAATTCAATTCATAGACTGGAATGACCCTCTCTCCGTGAGCACACCACTTTTTATACAGTACTCACCAACGGCCATGAACTTCCATCGGCGGTGCCATACAGTTTCTGTACGCCGTCATAGAATAATGGGGGCGACTGTTGACGACGTAGGCGGTATGCGTCACTGGCGACCTCACTGTCGGGTGCGAAGCACATGTAACCTAAAATGTGCTCTATATTCAAGGTTGGCAATGCAAGACTCCCACCCTCATCCTTCTACGTCGTCCAAAGACCACAGTACTCATGGCGGAAGTGCGGGGATGTTCCTGGATGCTAAAGCCTAAAGTAACGTGTTGCTTGGCAAGGGGACAAGTCTGATTTGAAGTCGAGCGTTGATAAGCTAAGACAGGGAAGCAAATCTTTTTAAGCCCACCTCGTGTATTCTAATTAGAAATTACATACGTCTTATAACTACAGAGATCAGTGCAAATAAAAAAAATTAGTAACCAGCAAACAGTGCGTCCTTTGAAAGCTTGGTAACATGTGTGATTGAGTTAAGTTTGAGGGAGAAAAAAAGAGAGATAGAGTGTAAAAGCACTCATAAGGCCCTGCACTCCAGAAAGAAAGAATTTTTTTTTTGACGTCTAATTTATTGAGCGCTTACTGAACAAACATAAAAAACCGCGGTACAAAAACGTACGTGGTTCAACGGTGCTGCATAAATGCATTGCACATCTCGTGCATTGAATCAGCCGACTAACGGGCAAGCTGCATTTGATTAAAACGACATGCAAAAGAAAAGCCCCGATTATTGAGATTTCGGTGTAGTACGTTGAAGAACCCCAGGTGGTAGAAGTTCATCCGGAATTAATCGTAAGCACTACGGCTGGTTTCTAAGCTGTTTTGCGCGTAAAAATCCGTTAACCGAACAACTAAGCCAGAAGGTACACACGCGACAGAAAGAATTCAGGAAACATCGCAACCTTCCTTCGTTCACTGGGTAAAACAACACGAAAAGAGGCATCAGAGGAAGTAAAAACGCAGAGGAGTAAGAAAAATATACAGCACTAAGAAAATGGTTTAAATGGCAGCAATTAAGAGATAATTACGAACTGACAGAAGTAAGTGAAATAAATATTCCACAGAGGGTCCCGTGGCCTCGACGTTCGCTGTATTGAAGACAAGGATCAACTCCGGCCGGCTTGTGTCTACTATTATCGCACTTACTTGGCTGCCTTGTGAGAAAGTTAAATACACGAACCGCCGATCGGAGTCCATTTCCGGCCCCGTCGATAATGTACAGAGCTTTGAAAACGAGTCGGGTCACGAACAAAGCACCTGCGACGCTTCTTCTGAGCCTAGCAGCCACATACGGCGCTGACGGCTCGCACTCACGGAAAGGCCGCTCTTTCTTTAGCCGCGGCTTTTCGTACTCCCGGCCAGCGTGTCGTGATGAGCGACTATTTTTCCAATCGGCACGGCTGGTGTAAAACGCTTGCTTGTCTTCCGTGCTGTTATCAACTTCAGGGGCACGGTGCACGGCGCTGCACCTAATTGGGCTCCTCGAGAGAGAAAAAAAAAACATTCTGCCAGAAGCAAGCCAAACCTTTTTCTGCTCGCCGTTTATTCGTCTGCTAAGATTTGGTCGAACGGGTGAGAAGTGCAGGATTGTAACGACCGGGTGGAGATGTAATTTTGGTGATACAGTCGTATTTTTCCCCTTCCTGCCGTTTTTGCGGTTGAGTATGAAGCCTGTGTTGTTTCTTATGTCGTTTTTTGCGCCTCCCGACGACACGTGGCGCTACTCTTGGCAGCTAGCGTGCCGTTGCACAGCAGCCAGCAGTAGCTTGACGCATGAGAAGTTATAAGAGGAGCCGCTTTGTCAGAACACATTTTCTCTTTTATGAAACGCTGCTTTACTGTTCAATCTTACTCTCAGTTATGCCCTACAGAAGTACTTTATTGCAGTATCTTAGGGGCATGATAAGAAATTTCCTCCGCATAAAATAACTGCGCATTTTGTCGTATGCACCGGGGTATACGGCGACTGTCAAGAATGCTAAGCTCTTTCCGAAACAATGTAATTTTCACTTCAGCCTGGTCATCTTCGTTAAGGAACATAAATGCAAGAAAACACTGAAACAGAACCTGGAGCGGACCTTAAAGTTGCGTCGTTTAACGCTGTAAGCATGGAGGCTGGAATAATGGAGTTTTACTGGATGAAAGAGGCCAGTAAGGAATCAATGTGTACGGCACCAAAATTAAGCCGCTCACTTGCGATTACTTGAAAACAATACTCATAAGCATATTCAAACTTTTTTGTGTGTGTGTTACGAACAAATGCGCGGGCCTGTTACGTTTATTGTCGAAGTCTACACTCTTTGAGTGCTTTTGCATCTTCATATAAAAGATCTTTACAATCGTAATATTTGCCGACACGGTAGCGTGCAGCGCCGATTTACATAATTTATAACTGAGCTCGGCGACCAGCGGAACACGAAACATGCAAAAAATAAGCTGCATACGCAAAAAAGATGAACGCGTTCCCGATGGTACCTTGTACTGTACAATGGTGAAAGTGGCCCATAAATAGTCATGCAAAGAGCTTCTTCTTTTCCGACCTTTGGTCAACGTAGTAGAGATTAAGGAAATTGGATTTAAACCAAATTAGCGGTTGGTCCAGCTTGACGTATATCGAGGGCAAACCTGCCAGCCTTCCTCTATATGAGTTTTGTGATCGGTGCCTGGATGCACGCTACCACTCAACGAGATCTTGATGGGAAATTAATTTCTAGAAAATCCAGAGCTCCTTTCGATCTTCGGCACGTGTAACGAAGGTATTTCAGACACAGCTTAAACGGGCACTGCTTTGATGGCGTTGGAAGTGCAACTGCCGAAACGAGTACAGAGGCGTAAAGCTAGTTTCTCTCCACGCGATCAATATAATTTCATTATATTCCGAATGCATTCGCATTAATAATGCACATGCTGCTATGCGAAGTGCAGAAGGATTAATGCGTGGAGCTGAATTGCAACGAAGATCACCACTGAGGCAAAACACGAAAGCCAGATTCTCCACGTGTACAAGACGGCGCTGCAGCGCTGAGGCTGTCGTGTAGTCTGTATACAAAAAAAAACAGAAAAAAGGAAACAAAAAGCATTTGTCTCGGGTGGTTTGCAATAAGGTTTATTCCCTACCTGCGCGCTGATTTTTTTCAGCGTGTTCTGACTCATTCGTCTCCCTTCCACAGTATTGTCGTTCGCCCTTGAAGGAAAAAGCAGCTGCTGTGGAACGAACGCAAAAGCTTTGTAACGCATATACGTAGAGGAACTGCAGAAGAAGGCGAACAAACTGACTATAAAGGCCTCGTCAGACAAACGATAATGAAACCTTTGCGGAACATTTGCGGCGAAATTCGCTGTGATATTGTACTATTGCTATTACAGACCGCATGTACTTGTATTCGAGCGACTTCAGTTGAACAACTGCGAGAGCCAAGCGATCGAACTGCGCTGCCGCGGCTCTCCCAGTTCCAATTTGGCAGGCCAGCTCGCCAGCGACCCCAGAACGCTGCCACTGAGCGGCCGTGTACTGTGCGGGTGAGGTCGCTGGAGAAGAAGAATTGTTAGAATCGTTGGGATAACAGAAATCCAGCCTCCCAAAGGGGATAAGAAAGAGAAACAAATAACAAAAATAGAGAGGGAAATGAAAGAAAAAAGAAGAGGAATAGAGGTGAAAAAGAGACGTGCTCTGGGATTACCATCAGGGAAATGAAAAAAACCGTCCAAGGAGATAAAGGTAAGATCGAGAGCTGCTCGCTTGTGGATTTCTGAAGCCAGCTCCCATTTTCATTGTATGGGCGAAAGCACAGGAACAGCAACAGGTCGTGTCTTGCGGAACGGCGAATAACCAGGAGGTCCCCTTGCAGTCACCGACTACGGGACCTCCTTCTGCATATTGCCACGTATCATTGTATTGTTTGTTCGTTCGCGCTCAAGGCTGCAGGAAAGGGTTGTTATCACTTTTGTTCGTGACGCGAGAAGCGACCAGACTAATCTCGATTGATCGCAGCCATGAAAGGCTGCATCTAGGTTTTTCTAGATTACTGTAGATGATCTTGTCCTGTTATCTGGAAGTTTCCTTGCCGCCTTTAAATTGAGCGATGCCGCGAGCAGCGGGCATTCGTAGTTCGACGACCGACGAGCACGCTTGTTGCTTACGCCGCCGCCGAGTGATTCAGTTCTTTTGCGGGCGCAAGTCAGCCCAAATAAAGAGCTTCGTTTCCAAGACTGGTTGGTGTCTTCCTGACTGCTGGACTGCCGTCACTAGAACGTGACAATATCAATGTGTATTGAACAAATCATTGACTAATAAAAATTCTGATTCTGACTAATGAGTGAAATAAAGCGAGGTGCACGTTTTCTATAATTCTTTTAACCTTAACAAAACTTTTTGCTGTTCTAATTGGTGGGTTGGTATGTAACACGTCAGGAGAACAAAAAAAAAACAAACAAGGACTGATATAAGAACGAGGTGGAAACGTGGAGATCCTGAGAATAGTTTTTTTTAGGCCATGGTCTGCAAGAATTGGCCGCCCTATAGTCACTATAACCAGTCTTATAATACGTAAGTTATTTGGTTAAGTTAGGGTCCACGCGTTTGCCTACTCAAAGCGATCAAGGGAACAGTCTTTTTCAAGAGCCAACGCTGGAAACGCAGAAGTATGAAAACGCAGTGTCGAAGGCTCCTACGTATAGATGGAGGAAGACGAGCTTCTGCAGAATTGTTTGCGACGGTCTGCTTTCTCTTGAAAGCACCCTAACTTACAAGTACGCGCCTTAATGGAATCTCAGTTTTGTCGCGAAGTTTCCGTCAACAATGCTAGGTACATAAAGCCTTGAAGTATTTTTTACTGTTTTCTTCTGAAGGAAAGTGTGTCAGCCTTGTTCGGCTGAGTGGACTCTCCGCAGAGAACTGAAAAAGAAAGCGGAACTGAGGCAGCCAGGAAATGATGGCTTTCTACTGAATCTCGTTTCTGTCGCGTCCCCTTTTCCCCCGATTCTTTGACCAGCGTAAGGGGCTATAGGGCAATTTACCTCATGACTACGTCTCCGCCTTTCATCTCATAAAGCTTTCCCTCTCTTTCCCTTTGGTTAACCGCATTTTCTTGCACCATAGCTGCGTGGGAAAAAGCTATACAGCCCGTGGCAACTCGAAGAAAGTGTAATAGCGGATTCGGAACGAGTAGTTTCGAGATTCAGTTTTACTGACTGGCGTAGAGCGTCAAAATCCCTAAGCGGATGTTATGACCACGGCGCGGATACGGTATGTGGCCAGTGACGGACACAGCATATATATTCAGCGATTTTCTCAGTCCCCCAGCAATTCTGGACAAAACCATTTCTGAACTGGAAAGAGTTTATGAACCCATTTTTTTTCATATATTGCAATATTTCACTACAACAATAAATATGTCCGCAGAGCTCCCGTCGGCAGGATTGAATTTTTTTTTTTACTATTAACGTTTTTGCTATCGTAAAACGCGTTCCCTTTTGGTATTTTATGGCAGTCTTAACTGCTCAATGCGAGCGATGGAAACGCTAAAAAAGAAAGATTTTCTTGCATATCAGAGGAATGGACCATTATCTTCAATATTTCTATATCACTACCTTACAGTTTTCCAATAATAAAATTTTTTGTCCAAGAATGTTGGACATGCGCACCGACTGTGGAAACTACACAAGTGTCAAGCCTTGCCAAGGCATTTGTTTAGATTCCGTGTAGCCTGTTAAACCGAACGGCCCACGTAAAAGCAAGAACTGAAGATTTTAGTTTAGGAAGATGGAGCAGTTGCTCACTTGGTATTTGCTTCCATGTTGCGAAGGCTGTTGCGTGGAAGAGTTAGTAACTACCGCCTGTATTTCCCCTCCCGCAGATAATATTTCTGTCCTTTTGTTTTTGTGTATCAGCTGCCCTGTTTGGTTTTCATCTGACGCTGATGGCCCGTACTCGACTGCTGACAAAATCTCCCGCACTAAAAACTACAGGGGCCACTTAAGTCTGCTCATGTGCTATGAACGCGAAAGCATTGTGCACTACTGCTGTTTTCGTTGGTGCGTTTGTGGTTTGTACGTATGTGTGACTTAGTTCGCATTGGTCGTCAAACCGCACACCATTCGGAGCTCCAAGGCTTAGTGCCCATATGTGCAGGGCAGAACAGCGCAAGCTACACACGGACAAGAAAGTAGAAGAGACGCACACAGCGCTGTGTGTGTCACGTCTACTTTCTTGCGAGATGTGTTATTCAAGTTCATACGTGCAGATTTGGTCATCCTCTACTTAACATTCATAGATGGCGGCGAGTCTTCGTACCAGTATACCAGCGCAGTGACACAGCGGTTAAGCGATGGGCCACAGCACTGGCAGGCGGCTGTTCCTGTCACAGCCACCCGTAGGGGTCGCGGGATCCATGTTGCTCTCCCCGAGCAACTTCTCGCGACGCTGCTCCGAACTTACTCGAGCGCAGCTGCCGCTGAAGCTTGCGCGGTGCTCCTTCGAACTTACCTGAGCTTACCTTAGTTAGTGCCCACGTTTACCCGAGCTTGCTCCCATAGGGAACAGGCTGCGCGGCGCTCCTGCGAACTTAATCGAACTTACCCGAGTTACTCGGTCGTAACTCGGGTAAGCTGGGTTTAGTGTCCACACTTCATGTACAGACTTTCTGTACACACTTTCCCTGCACGCCACGGATGAGCCAAGTAATGCTTCCGCATCGATAACCCTAAAGAGCCAAATATCGCTTTGCTGTCCTCTCTGCTTGATTATGACCTACCGATCTTTTTAGTTGTTCATATTCGCTCACAAGGCATCCGATGAGTAGCGTCACTGACGAAAGCGCACACATTCGGTGTGGGCACGAAACAGGCGTTTAGAGACAACAGCTACGGCTACAGAGGCATTGCGGTCACTTTCACTGTCGCTTCGTACGTACACACTTCCGCGCCTTCGTCCACGATCGTCCCGCCGGCGTTCCCGTTTCGCGTCGCGCTGGTCGCTCGCTCCGTTATTTACTGCGTCACGCGTTTCACGGCACACGCTCACATAGCTCGGGGCCCCGGCTGTCCGCGGGTCGCGCTTTTTTTACAGCCCTGCGCGGCCGCTCCGGCTTACACACTGTTCTCGGCATTGATCGGATTTTATTAATGAGCCGTTGACCGCGGCAGCACTTTACCCAGCGACTCAAAATTGCCGAATGCCTTCGGGTGGCCGCGGGCGTCGGAGCCGCTAAGCCGCTAAGCAGTCGCTGCGGGCCTCTTCCCGCCGCGGGCCCTTTTTACCGCCACACTTGCTGGGCACCATTTCCTCGCCTGTGTTCCGCCACGCCGTCAGTGGCTCTGATTTATCACTTCCTTCCGGAGCTACTCGTTCCACCTTCGATTTCCGCGTGCCTCTGCCGCGGAACCAGCCATCTTCTGCCCTTTTTTTTTCTTTTTCCGCACGCCGCCGCCACCGTCATGCAGCGTGCGTCCTCCACCGGCTGCCGCTACACCCGCCACGCTGGGGCTCGCTGCGCGGGCTAATTAATAACGCGTTATGGGGTCCTGAAGCCGCCGCCCGACCGGCAGCCCCCGCATGAACACGGCTCAGTGGCTGACAAGAGCGCCCCGCGCGAGGAAGCTCGCTGTTAGCATAGGTAGCAATATCCCCCTCTCCACCCCAATCTCTCTCTCTCACTTGCGTGCCACGCGAGATCATCTGCTTTTGTCGCAATCAGCCCCGCACCGCAATGCTCTCGTGGGAGTGTAAAAAAAAAAAAAAACGCAGGGTGCGACAGAAAGAGTGTAGCAGTAACCGACGATCAGAATCGATATTCATGACTGATAAGAGTTACGCTTAAACAGGCCGACGGCTTCGTGGCCTCGCTTCAAATTCTGATGGCTCGTTTCGTAGAGTGACACGTGGGATTTGCTCTCGCACGAGCGAACTTGTTTCTTTTTTTCCTTCCTTAATTTTGCTCGTCGCTTGGGCGCGTAAACATTTCGTGCCCGCACTCTTCCAATAAACGTCTTTGTTGTCGGGGTGCCGCTGAGGCCGCTTTAATTAATCGCCGACGAGCCGATTCCGGCGAACACTAATGCTGCTGCAGTATGAGGAAAGCAACAAAATACTTTCCGTCGAAACGAGTGCGGTAAGGAGAATGGAGGGAATATTGTTTCCAATGATGAGCAATGTCGCGGTCAGCTTTATGCACGAAAAATTGTCGTTCACCTTTTTCTTTTATTTTTATAGGTGGATATTTATAGTAAGCACTTAAGCACTACACAAGACATCTGCATAAATCCGACCGAAGTGGGCCGATATGGTATAATTGGGCCGAAACTTTGTCATCTCGCTCATGTAAACGCAGTCGGGTTAAGTTGAGCGATTATCGAGTAAGGTCAGATTAACTGACCTGAGCGGGATCGATTGGAGCTGCAACAGGGACTGAAATCACGGCCGTAATCACGACTGAAAACATAGACTTTCGATTGCGATCAAAGAATGGGGGCCACAGGCACACTCTGACCGAAATAATGGCAGCGACAGTGCTCGGCTCAATGTGCTGAGAATAAAATAAACGTAAAGTATACCGAAAGTACGTCAAATGACTTCTCCGTAGCGAATGACCCAGGCTTACCAAGCCACGGTGGGAGGTTGTTTTGTGTCTAGGATAGATATATCGCTCATTTTTTTTTGTTGCTACAATTAGCGATGATAGGCACGCAACGCGAAGTACCTGTATAAAGGTTCTCCACTTATCTCCACTCTACCTGTTTTATTCACTTTCATCTCGCCGAAAGAACGCCGCTGTAGTGGTCGACCTGTGTTCGAAAATTATTATTTTTACCGGTATGTGGCTTCCAGCTTAGAAGGTGGACCCCACGCTTAGACCCGAGCTATATAGTCGATTAAATACAGTCGTCGTGCAAGGGTAGTAAGGGTTTACGCTTCGCTTTCTTCCTCTTACTCATTAGTAACATGGAAACGAACGAACACAGAAACAAACAAACAAACAAACAACAAACTGAAAGAAAATTTTCGGCCGTCCCAAGTCCACTCACTCCTCTGCGGTTTATCTCGTACGCTGTCTTGTACGGCTAGGAGGAAAGTTTCTTAGAGCGGAACCTTTGAATAGACGAAGCACTTTCGTCTGCAACCAGTGTTATGCATATTTTACTCTCTGCCTAATAATAAAAACGCAGGCCCCTTTGTCCTACCTGCGTTTGCCTTCGTGTTTCTATGTTTGCGCGTATGCGCTGCTCCTAAACTGAACTTCAGACAACTGGTCCTCCAGCATGTTTTCTTAATGCGTCTACTCTCGCTAGCCGAGTAGTACCCTGGGCAGCACATCCAGACCGCACAGACTCATGCGGGTGACTGGTAGTGCACTCAGCGGAAGGGAAACCAGTTGGCGTTGGCGGAATCCATCTTCAAAAATATTGCCTTCAGCAATGATAGAATGGCCCTAAAACATGTTAGAGGATTTCAGAGGACCTAAATGCGCGAATTACAGAGCGGAATAAGTTTTGTTCTTGTTCTTGCAACATTAAAAGAGTATCAGACCTGTATCCCTTCGTAGCATTGCGACGTTTTGGGATCAACAAAGGCGTAAGGCCGCCAATGCTTTGGACTGTGCTCGAAAAAATGCCATTAAAGAGATGTCGGTACATCTACATTGGCTCTTCTAAATGAAATGGACACTAAGAGAGGAAGGAGTCAGCACCGGCTCTAAAGAAAGAGCACCCCCAAAACTTATCACGAGGGTTGGGTACCGCAACTTCTCAGTAAACAGGACGCGAGTTTAGCGGAAGATAATGACCAGCGACTGGAAGTGAGAAATATTTTCTTTCTGGCTTCTCTTGGAGGCAGTAAACTGCCGGCAGGCTTATCAGCCACATATGCAGCTGGCAGACATGAAATTTTTATCACGGGCGTTCTCAATTTATCCCGCCCAACGCCTTTTTATTTGTAGTGGTAAGCGACGGCTCGCTGCGCAGATTTTTATTTTGCTTATCTGCGCGAAACAACCTCTTTGTCCTCTAGCCAGGGCTGCGGGATATAAACATTTGATAGCGCATCCTCTTGCTCAAAGAGAAAATGAAAGCGAAGGCTAACAAAAGAAACAGCAGGCTAAAGATTCTAGGGCTTGCTGGTTCACTGATGCTCTAAGTTCTAGAGGCGCAAAAGCGGACGCTAGCAAAGAAACACACAGGATACGCAGTGGCTGAGATTTCGAGCTTCGGAAAGTCAGGGAAGGCATTATATAGAAGTCAGCACATGTCGTACAAAGGAGAAATTTAATTCTAGCACACAAGAAAAAGCGCAACATAAAAAAAACCCCTTGAAATTGGGCGTCAGCGCTTGAATGATGCCTAGAGAGAACAAAAGACGAATGAAAGACCTGTCAGGCCAGCCCCATAAAATAATTTGCAAAACTGAGAAAAGGATATCACGCAGCACAACCTCCCGCGTACAATGGCTCACTCGTAGGGAAAGCCATGCCGAGGAACGCTTTAACTCGCTCTGCCAACTTGACAGGGGAAAAAAAAGCAACTAGAGCTTTAAACAAAGAGAGATGATCCATTAAAAGTGGCAGTTCTCCCCAGCTACCGGCGAGCATGCATGAGTTCAAAAATTTCCAGATGCACACCCTGAATGCTGGGTGCGACTTCTGCAGAAATTCGCTCCCAGCCATTGCTCTTGTAATTGGTGACGGATTACCGTGCCTTTCCTCTGCTCTCATCCTTTCGGGCACTTCCGAAGAAGCCAGTGTAGCCTATCAAGGCTATCTTCTTTTACTGAGTAAGCAGCACGTTCCACTGTCGGCGAAATGCCGCCGTGTGAGTGTGCACCCACACGCGAATCCTCCACCCTCAAGAGAATCGCATCTGGGCACCAATCGGTAAAACCGCATCTCCCACCTACGCGCCTCCAACCACCAGCACTGCGCCCCTGCACGCGCCTCCATCCACATCCACTAGAAGCACACGCAGCAGCACAACGAGTAGGCTACGGCGAAATCAAATTGAAACGCATCGGGAAGGCGTTCAATGTGAAAGCGAAAGAACCCATACTGCTAGCGCAGATCTGACGCAAGCATCACATCGTATGATCGTTTGTGCATTTTTTAGTCTACTGTTGTTGTTGTTGCCTAAGTGACATGGCGCATACCCATGACGGGAGATAGGCCAGGGTTCAGGGAGTAGAGCTGAAAGAAGAGTGTAAACTGGTGCCAAGCTAATAGTTTTGTTTTGGGTAATAAGCCATAATAATTAAAGAGGAAAGAAAAAAAAAACGGGAGAGAACGTCAGAGAATTGAATGCATGAAAATTACTGAAATATCTTTTAAATGCGGAAGTTTGGGATGCCATCAGCAAGAGACTCTGCCGGTAGCTATTATGTAATTGTGGAGGTTTTCGCAAACTTGATGCGATGCAAAACCTCTGGCGCTAGCCCCGAAGGACAGAAGAAGCGGGACCTACAAAGTGAGCCCCAACCTTGTAATGGGAATTTCTAGATGCGTCCTTCTCTGATGTGCAAACCTCCGGCAAGAGAGTAGGGAATGATCCAAAGTTTCTACTTCTCCACAAGCCGCCCAAAGGTTTGTGGGATTGAACCCACATCTACATAAGTAAAGATTTAAGCGGGACATCCTGCGCCGCATGAGAGTAATCGCTACCTCACTTCTTCTTCTTCTTCTTCTTCACCTCTTTATAATGGCACATACCCACGTGGGGGGATTGGCCAAGGTGTAGTGGTATACATAAGAAAATTTTCATAGGATTAAACGTGAATTTTGAAAAATGTATTCATGAAAAACGACAGAAGAATATTTGAAGTGAAATAACAAAGAACATTTTGGCGAGAATAATAATAATTAAAAAAAAAACAAAAAAAAACTCCGAGACTTTTAAAGGATTTAGCAAATCAACCTACCAGTTGCAATTATGTAATCATGTAGATTCCCACAAATTGAACCCAATGCAAATCCTTTGGCGCTCGCTCCGAACGATAACAACACTGGCAGAGATAACGGGAGCCCTAACCTGGAGAGAGGGACCTCCAGGTAAATCTTTCTCTGAAGTGCGAACTTTGGACAGTAGAGAAGGAAATGGTCCACAGATTCAACGACCCCGCATTACTTTTTTCTCCCCCTCCGTCTTCCTCTTCTTCCAAGCTCACCGTAATAACACAGATAACCTCTCACCTGTCCACCCGGCTTATGAATGCAATGCAATCGATTTGTGGCAAGGTACGCATCGTACGCCTCTTAAGAAATAAGCTGAGCACTCTTTACCGCTATGATCTGAGCTTAGACCTGGATGGTTAGCCACGCGAGCTGTGGCATTGAGGACGAGAAGCTGGGATTGCGTGCAAGCTACCTATTGCTTTTCTACATTAAAAAAAGGCTACGTTATAACAGGTAAAACTGGCGTTAAAGTTGACCAGACAACCTGACTAGCGAGTTTGTCTTCCGTTGTGCCTGAGCAGCGAGCGAGTAAGTCAGACGAGGGCAGTCACGCATTTCTGACTTCTTGCTTGCCCTGCTTGCATGCTGTTCAGTGACGGTATCGGAGATCAGTGCTAGAAAAACAAAAAAAAAAAAACAAAACTAAAGAGGTTCAATAAGGCCCATTTACGAACACCAGCAAGAGTAAAATCAAAACCACCAACAACGACTCCTGACCTTTGTAAAGAAACTGCAGGCGCCAGATGACAACAAAAACCAAACAGAACATGGTCTCTAGAGAGACGATTTCTTTAAAGACAAAGAGATGGACAGGGAGCTCATGCAAATTCTATTGTTACGAATGTTGAACCCATCAGTGACCCATTGTTTGCATTTGCCTTTCAGTTTGTCTGCTTGAAACTACGTGCACAACCATGACTTACAATGCACCTCCAAGAACGCCTCGTTACGTTGCCGCGCTGCTCTGGTTGATTTTGAATGTTATTTTGCCTTTTCATTCAAACGCCTGCTAGCCTGGTCAGTATATACACTGCCACAGGTCAGCCCAGTGATTCAGTACACACATCTCCCGACATGCTTTTGGTGAAGCATGGCTCCCCACCCCTGGCGTGCTGGTATTTAAAACAAAGATTGAAACGACACTGTCGGAGCTGAATTGGAGCAGCGCAGGTGGGGGTTTCTGGCGGCGGGCTATTAGAGTAACGGCTCTGCACAATAAGAGTTGCAAATCTAGTTAGTTCGATATGCTTGGCTAGTTGCGTCGTCTTCCTCCTCTAGTCGGTACCTCTTCACTACGCGACGCAGCGCTTAAGGTGTACAGAAAATCCTGTTATGCAGAAAATCCGGCGCCGTAAGCACCGGGCGAGCGAAAAGTCCTGATTGGTCCAAAAGGTGGCTACGTCACACGTGAAATGGTGTACTTGAAAAGTGATTAGAATATGAGAAAACTGGTGATTAGAATGTCGCAACATGACTCAAACGTCATTAGGGCATGTATGTATATAAAGTAAGTGAGTTGCGCTGAAAATAAAATTGAGGCGATTGGTCGCAAACCGAACCCCTCGCCTTTAGGTTACGAGTCAGACTCGCTATCGCTAGGCCACGCAGGCACTTTTTTTTTCTTTCATGGTATTTATTTGCATGCTTTTGTACAGAAAGGATATATCTACATATGTGTGTGTGTATACACACACAAAAAAAGACTATTTATAGAGCACCTAGATAGGCGCAACGTGACACAAAAATGATAGTAAACATATTAGAACTAAAAGGCCGGTAAGGATACACACCGCATCCGGTAAAAATCCAATTCTTTGTAAATGGAAAAGTTCTGAGACCGGAATGGTTATTTTATAATAGAGAGATATAGCATTGCGCGATCCATGATCCAGTACCTTGATGTGCTTCCGCGGGGACCCGGCAGCTGAACCTGTGTACTGGCAGGCGTGCGCCCCTCGGCTCCACCTGCGCATGCGCAGCTGGCGCCAGTCGGTTCGTGGTAGCGGGTAGCAAAAAGGAAGGGGGTGGGGGGGGGGGGGCACTATGCTAAATCTCTCTAACTATAGGTCTGTTGTCAACGCCACTTCTGCGGCATTCGGAGTTGTTTCCTGTGAAGTTCGAATTAGTCAAATGCTGAGAGCGTTGTCTTGCGTTGCGAATTCGAAAGACGCAGTTGAAACCAAAATAGGAACTGGCCTCACGCAAGCCCACACGGGAAGCGCTGGGGGCACTTGCGGTGACGCTTCGTCTCCCCCGGGTACCTTTCCATTGGGTAGTTGTTGGCGGTTACGACCTCTTGCTCCCGCGTCCCATTTTCTCGGTCGCGCAATCTTCCCGACAACAGCAAGCAAACAGACATGACGGATAGGCACCGGTTCTGTACACAAACTCCGGGACAGCGCGGCCTTCAGCGCAAGCTGGCAGAACATCGACTGGTTGTCTTCATTGCAGATGCCTCCTTCGCCCGCGCGTCGTGCACCGCACCTGCCGTCGTCGAGTGTTGCGCCCGCACACGGGGATCAATAGCCGGCATAGTGGCAGCGCGGACGGGTATACCTGCGCGACGATACCACCTAAACGCACCAACAGCTTCTTCTCTCATTAACTGAAAGACTCGAGCTGAGATAGCTCACTCGGTACCTGTTTGGGAAGAATCGTTTCAGTTCACAAGGGGTCTGCGTTCACCGAAACCTATGCATACAACAATCACTCCCACCTAAAATCTGGGTGTAGCGATCGCGCAAACAACTAATGGTGCCGCGAGTATCAAGATGGCCATCTGTACTGCACTCAGTCTTTGCCAGACAGCCTCACAGATGTTGCTGTGAGGCGTGTTTGCTGCAGAATGTTTGTCAGCAGCGGGGAGACCTGGATAGGATTCGGGCCGTGTGGCGTGCTGAAATTTTATCAAGGCTCGGATAATCATGCTGCGGAGGCTAATTTTTAGTTCATCCGCTTTGCAAGCGTGGAATGAGCATAGCACGGCGTATTTAAAGAAAAAAAGGCCTCACCAATTCATATTATTGGGACGTAACTCCGACGTATGCACAGTTCTGATGGAAAGTTCCGATCTTTTGAGGCGCTATCATCGCCAGCGTGCAGCTTCGCTGATCACGTACTTACATAGAAAAAGAGGGCGATTTGGAAGCCCACCTTTGCTTTGTAATGCTGCGGGCTAACAACGTCGAGTAGCACCGAGCGCAGTGTTCCTAATACCAGCTTGCGTGCCATATTTCTGCCCTGCGAGGACTCTTGGCGTGAGAAAACAAGGCCGTCGTATAAATGGTGCCTCGCGGAACAGCGCTGGTTGCGCAACAGGCGTGCATCATGGAGCAATCTACGTAATATTGCAAATACGGACATGGAGTTTCTATAGCTTTTTAATCCAGTAGGTACGCACTGTAGTCACGTTTCTCAAGTGCGCCGTGATTATGAACACTGGCTCCATTGCTTGGAGCCTATTATGGTTTTCGCTTCGTGCGCATCGTAATTGTACCGTTACAGCTAAAGCTTGCTGGCAACCAGAAATTACAGCCATATTACCTTATAGATAAAGGCATGTCCTGACCCGCTGCTTTCAGTGAGGCAAGCGTTAAAAATCTCCTCCACCCCCAACCGACATACACACATACACGCATTCAGAGCTGTATTTAGTCTAAATTCGCTTGCAATGGGATGATGAACCGTTCCTTATTGATATCTCAAATGTATCATCGATTCCGACAATACCCACGAGGGCACAGCGAAGCTACGGCGTGACAAGAAAGACCTGCCGCCAGGGGCTGCTATGTTTCCTTAGGGCGCACTCTATAGGTGTTGTCCCGATATCTGCGGAAGCTCTTTTGTATCTCATCCCCGCTCACAAACGGAAAACAGCTCTGGTCAATCGAATGTCATGTATCCTCTGCACCAAGCACATCTACCGACGCATTGCTATCAAGCGTCGGTAGGTCATTCGGTAACGCACCAGTCGTTCCCGGGGAGGGAGTTCGATTCCTTACACTGAAGTGAGCCGGCACTAGGAAACAACTGAGGGGACGTTTATTATAATGTCATACTGCAAGTAAAAGCTCAAAATAAAGAAAATAAACCCAAGCCACGTGGAACACAGTACTCTCATTGCTTTTCTTTTTACTGAGACTTTCATGCATTTGCCGAAAACATCCTTCCGTAAGGTCCAAAGTGTCTCCCAAACCGTGCAAGAACATTGGCAGAACAATACATTTATGAAAATAAAATGACAGCACACGAAAACGAGAATGGAAGAAAGACACCTACCACAGACAAGAAAAAACAAAAAACGAACTCACACCGCTAAACGCTCCGTTCCCTGGGGGTAGGCACCTTCAGTGATCTGGCGGATTTTGATTTGTTTTCTTTTTTTGCTGCGGAAATCTTCTCTGGGGGAGCCTCTTTGTTTCTATTTTTCTTTTCTTTTATATTAACGGCTAATTTTGTGGCAGGCACCTGTCTGAGGCATGGCTTTCGCCTATTATACAAACAGCCACATGAGTATGGAAATACTGCGGGCGAGGAAGGGAGTGAGGAACGCGAAAGGTGCGGGCGGCGCGTTCAAGCGGAGATAAAAAGAAAACGAACACTACAAGTTCGTGGAGGGATTTAGCTTGGATAGTGCAAATGAAGATCGTCGGACATAGCAGCTCGGAGTGCTTTTTTATATTTTAGAGAAATTAAATGCCAAATTACTCAGCACTGATTACAAACCCATACAGTCTGATAAAAGTGCGGCGCCGCATTCCACTAGAGGGTTCTAAAATGCCGGTTCGACCAAATAATGGAGCACCTTTTCAAGAGAGCCATCGTTCCGAAATTCACTATTTGCCCTTGATAAAGCGGAACGCTCCCGAAGAGCCGGATTACGGACTTCGCTTGCGCCCGTTGCGCTTGAATGCGTCTACGCGCACTATGGCCAAAAATGTAGAAAAAAAAAAGCAGCAGAAGGCGGTGCGATGCGAGCGCATTGCGACCACGTACACGAGCAGTAGATGCAGCGGAACATATCGCTTGCGCTGTTAGTGCTTTGAACGCAAGTGCGTGCGTTCAAAAAAAATGGTTGACAACTGCATCCATTCGTAAGCAGCGCTTTTAGGTGTTCCCTTCAATTCTTTGGCATGTTGAAACTGATGTTTATGTTGCATCGCTGGCGATCGAAATGCCCACTAATACATATTTTCGAAACGTTTAGAAACAAAAAAAGAATGTAGCTCGTGGTTCCGCTTACGAGAACCCCCCAAAACGCGGAGCTGATTTTGTACACAAGTACTAAACCTTTTTCTTTGTTTTTGTTCACAAGTCATGTTCCCACGCAAGTGCTACAGTGTAGACTTCACGGGATCATTTATGTGATGGACTTTTCTCGGGCGCTGAATGCGCGGCTAATATGCACTCCTAAAATGGTGCCAGCCGAAAACACGAGACGCGGGAGCTGTTCCTTCACAACAGCAATCTGCTACTCCAGCCTAGTATAGCACAATCGGTCTCATGTTCGTCTCTGTTAAAAAGAACGAATAATCCATGCGGGCCCAGGCCGTGCTGCATTCCCGGAGAGGGAAGGGATTTCGAGGCACCACCTTGCGGTGATGGCGCTGTTTGCGCGCTGTAAAACTGATGCTGCATAAGTTTGCACTGCTTCTTCGCTTTATTTTTCTGGTATTATGAAACTTCTGAAGGCGAATTTAATTTCGATGGGAACACAGGGCCTTACTGCCATGCTGAATCTCCTCTGCGTTCCTTTTTCTTTTTTATTATCCTGCAACTTTGTCAAGGAAACTGCGATTGTATTCAGTTTTACCACTTGGCTTTTTCCTCGACTCTTCCATACTGTGCGAAGACCAGGACAAATATCTACTGACCGCTTGATACGGGCTCTTCAGTAAATTGATTCTTCCTCGCTCGTGCCATGTAATCTGGTGAGACATGAACCGTTCCAAACAACACGCAGATCGGAAGCCGCTTAGCGATCTAAAGAAGATATTAATATCGTCGTTTGACGACCGGAAATTAATTACTGGCTGCCGTTACGGAAGCGAAATTTCGCTTCAGTTCAGGCGCAACTGTTATGACGGACAAATTGAGTGGAACTGGGCCGCATTGAATCCATGAACTGCATCGGAATGGTCTGCTTCAAAGTTATTGCGTTCGCACTGGGTGACTGTAGTATATGGCAAAGAACCTAGCGTTAGAGCCATTATGGTGGCCTTCGGTAGAAACTCACGTAGGCAGGTTACGAAGCTTACCAGGTCGCGCAGACTTCTTTCCAGCGAGAACAGAGAAGAGAGGGGATGTACATGACTAGTCTGCAGCGACACTGCAGCAACTAGACGGAGCAGCTTTAAGGCGCTTCTAAGCGAAGTCCGCCGGTCGGCTGGCCTGGTTGGGTCATGCCGGAGGGTATGCTTGGGAAATTACGCCGATTCATTCTACTCACAATGATGTCAGCTGGCCTGAATATATGCATGAACGGCAGTGGTGGTGTGACCGACAAGGCGGGATAAGCCTTTCAATGGTCTGTCGGCAATTGCTCCGCCTGAGTCACTCATTTGAACGATTCTTTCCACAACTGTTCCATAAGGCCAGTGGCCTCTAAAAACTTCGAGAGGGAGTTTGACAATAATCGTTGCTCAGTTCAGGAGCTCTCAGGGTGCGCGATGCGGGAGACGTTGTCGAATGGAACTTTCTATGCTGAAGGTGGGGCTTCACTTTACTTTTACAGGATTCAGCAATGCTACAGAGAATTTTCTGCAGATTTAGGTCCCATCTATTTATTTCATCCAATCATTCTTCTTTCAGCTCAACACGCTCAGGCCTTCTGTTCAGTCATGGTTCTGCGTGGCTCACGTATTTCTTGAGTAACTGGGATTGCGAATATTTACATTGACCAGGAATTTTAGTGCACATTAGGAATACGAAGCCCTCAATTACTGACCAAACTGGTAGCGTAAACGTGAAGTATCGTTAACCGGAGTTCTACTGGGGGGAGTGATGGCTTTATCCTATGCAGAGCTTCAACAGAAGCCTGAAGCGAGGACGGCACAAATCAATTTGCATTATGTTCTCGGTTATCTTCAGTTTGGCAGACCAAGTATAAACTTGAAAACAAGAACTTTTCGTTTTGTTTTTGCACTGGTACACGTCACTACTCATTACCATGCAGCTCCATGCTTTTTGTCTCACTATTATGCATGGCCGCCCCCCAATTGAAGCTTCATCTGCCACTCATTGGCAATGTTCCGTCCATTCGTGTGGCCAGAATATTGACGTATCGGAAAAGCTAGAATCCACTCTCTCTCTGCTGGGTGAATCGCTCATGCTAGGCTTAAATATGGTGAATAGACTGCAGCGTCGTTCGTAAACGGAGCGGGTAGGCCTTATAGGTTTCGTTGGGAGCGAGAGATAGGACAGATGATATGGGAACTTAGAAATAAATATATAGTGTGCCCAATATGAGCAGCGGCAGTTTAATCAATCAAGGGAGGAGGCACTCAGAAGCGCCTCGCGCAGCGTGAAGATTGAGTGGCCTGGCCAAAAGTAGGATGAAGTAAATCGTAAAAGAACTAAGCATGTTCTGCGCTTCGACACAGTTGGCTTGGCAGTATTGATCACACAAAGAGTAAAACGCAGATGGTTCCCACGCCATTTCAGTGGCAAGTAAACAAGCCTGCGCTGGGGGCCAAAAGTCATCAGTGAATATAACGAAAAGATGGGAGACAGTTAAGCTCTGGCTTAAGGGTATGATGCGATAGCTTTAGCGGGTTAACACTCATATATGCGGAATTGGTCATTCTCCATACTTTACATTCAAAGATCCCTGGAATTCCTCATACCACTCGTCGCGCAGTGGTATGAGGATGGCGGATGGCAGACGTTCCCAGCGGTGGGCCACTTGAGGCCCAGGTTGCTCTTCCCGAGCTACCAATCATTAACTGCCACCTGCCACGGTGGGAAGTTTGTCCACTATACGGTGGGCAGGTCATGAGGACATCGCATGGTCACGTGGCCTAGGTGGCCCACCTGCCAGAGCCATGGCCATGATTTTTCGCTCACAACACCGACACCGTATCTTCTGCGCAACGGGGCCTTTAACGCTGTCGCGTTAAAAAGGGGAAAAAACCGAATATGCGAGTGACGAGAATAACTTGCTCAAACACAAGCATCATTCCTCGTGATCCGTGCAAACCCAGGAAAATTCCTCGCTGACGAGCATTGCCGCTACCGCATGATTGAGTGCACGGAGATTTAGAGCGAGGGAGAGCGTCTTATGCGCAGTTTGCCTATCGTCAGCAAAACAACGCCGAGCGGTCGGCGTTATTTGTTAAGGTTGTGCGATTTTAATGGGAAATAAATGCGTTTTCACCGCTCAATTGCGGCTGTCAGTTCAAAACAGCCCGCATCCCACCCCGTGATCGCGCGCGCTACCGAGCGCACGGCGACCATGGCAGCCCTTGCTCTGAGGGGGAACAAAGGAACGACACTCTGGCTGACACAAACATGGTATTTATTGCTACAACAACAATAATGCCAGCTAGCAACAAAATACGCTAAGGAATCAAGGTCGTCTGACTCACCAGCATGGTTACGAGCGAATGTTCGCCCACGCTAGGGCAGGGGAGACGCTCCGGGGCCGGATGGGATGAATTAGCTGGAGATTACTCCCACAACGACGCCTCGCCCCGCTGGCTGAGAGCGGAGCGCCGCGCCAAAACATCCGAGCCCACACGCAGCGATCACGCCGTCCATGGCGCTCGTGTCACTGCGACGCCGCGCCCTCCCTTGTTAAGGTAAATAGAAAGGACATCGTGGGACACCAAACCCTAAAGGGGCCGAAGCGTGGGAGGTCTCCGCATCCCCCCAACCTTAAATTGACCCACGCGTCTGCAAGTATATGCTATGGAAGAGACTCCGGGTATTCATTACTTTGAGGCCATTCCTGCAGCGGACTTCGCGCCGATGGCGTACACGCAAACTTCCTCGGTGTGCCGGAGGCGCCATGAAGGTCTCCGCTGGGAAGACTCGCATGGCCCGTGGACTACGTGTCCGCAGGCCCGCGACAAGGAGGCCGGTTGAAAACTGCAGAACAGGATTCTGCAGTAGTCGCCAAGTAACAGCAGCCGGAGGTGACTGCTGACTGGCTCCGCCACGGCTTCTCCGGATGGATGCGCAGAACATCATACCGGCAGCTCCGTCACAGGAGGCAGCAGCGAGACGAAGTGCCCAGGACAGCAAGCCTGGGTGGCTCCACTTAATCTGCAAGATTTCCGAAACACTCTTCGCATGCCTTTAACGTAGGTCACGGGAGGGGAAACAGTGTCCACAAGGGCCTCGTTGCGCAATGCTTAACTCGGTAGCAAAACGAGTCGGAAGTCTGTGCGAAGGGGAAGTTCGAGTGAACAAAAGCCGTTCTTGAGTTAAACGAGACTGCTCAGTTCTTGCGAGGTTGCAAAATAGGTGGGCAGCATAGTGCGCCCCTCCCAAATCCATGGTCCGGTGGGCGTGTCTCTTTTGACATGGTGCAGCCAGCTCTGAAAAGCCTTAGGCCTAGCTATCACTGACAACAATCGTGAACAAGAAAAAGAGCTTAAAAGCGTTACGTGTGCGCCGTCGTGAGGAGCCATCAGCTCTGTGGGGTGGTCTACCCCGCTCACTGCGCGAAATAGCTTCTAAGCGGTCAGCGCACAACATATCGGAAGGTGTCGGAGCGCCTGGTGCCAATTTGCAATACCAATAAGCTCGTAGCGGCTCCCGTGGTCCCAGGCCACCCGGAGCCGCGACTCCGCACAGTTGATTAGCAACTCCGCGGGCGCTACGCCTAGCGCTCCCTTGATACGGACCAAGTGGTTCTCGTTGTGAAGAACTTTCTCGGAGAACCTTCATGCGATGAGTTCTCGAGCCGATCATCCTCCGCCTCCTACAGCCTAAACCCCTACCCACACTATACAGCTAATCTGGACCCCCGCACGCTCCTTCATCCCAGGGAACGAGGCGGCCCACTCACACGCCCTAGGCATTACCACCCGGGCAGTACCCAGCCTCTATCCTCCAAAAGGAGCGAGGTGAGTGAGGGACCGGTTCACCGCTAATCAGGGACCGTAATTTACCGACTTGGACGACACCTTTACCCACCGGCCGACAGGTCCCTATCCCGCACGCACGAAATCTGGCGCCAGCTTCAAACGAACGCCTTCCAGAATCCTGCAGTCCTCTCCCATATCTACCCCACTCTCTACTCTACCAACTGCAGATTCTGCGGTGGGCACGCTACCCTATCCCACATCATGTGGGCCTGCCTTATCAACCTTTCCGCTTAATTACTACTGAGGAGCAGTAGGAGACCGCTTTGATCAGGGCTGACTGGGTTGCCGAGGCACATAAGCTCTTTGCCATCCGGCGGAGTTGACCTGCTCGTTATGAGGGGCTCCGCCCTTCCCACTCAGCTAATAAAGTATATTGTCTGTATGTCCCGAGCCGAGGAGAGCGCTGTCTTCCGCTCATGCGCGCAGCAATCACACCGTCCGTGGCGCTCGTTTCTCTGTGACGTCGGCGCCCTCCCTTTTAGTTAAGGTTACTAGAAAGGACACCGCGGGGAAACAAACCCTAAAGGAAACGAAGCGCAGCAAGTCCCCTCAAGGTACGCTTCCGAGAAACAAGCTTGACACTACTTTTAGAGGACAGACCAAACAGAAGGAGCCGAAGTGGGCTACCTAGATCGCCCAGCTAAGTGGCAGGTGGGCCACCGATATATTTCTTTTTTTTACACTTTACACAACAGTTCTTGGACCCATATCCATTGGATAGTTTTGGGTCCAAAGATAAAAGTGCATAGTGTTAGGCAGTCTTCAAAATTGCAATCATATGGGCCTGCGAATTCAACAATGTGATTTGGATTCAAACAAATAACAAAAAAAATCAAACACGGAACCAGGTGGTGACGCACAATTCCCGAGGGGCGGGATGTTATACATGAACTCTTATACATGAAACAAGATACTGGCATTGCAGGAAAGTGAAAACACGAGAAGTGTAATTGAACTCATGATGTCATCTCGAAACTTTCCCACCGGATTGTGAGCAAACTGCTCACCGTGCAAGAAGGCAGTTAAATGAATGACTGGATGCGAGAGGTTGTTCGGAAACAGCAACATGGATCGCACAAGTCCCACCGGTGGCAGTACCTGCCATCGCAGGGCAGTGGCGCATCACTGAACCGCTGAACCACTACATCAGGAGTGGTATGACGACTCTCAGGGATCTATGAATGTTAAGTAAAGAATTACCAGTTCAGCACATACTGACATTAACCCATTAAAGCAATCGCGTCATACCTTATGGTGAAGCCTAAGTGTCCCCTGCAGTTTGTTTCAATAAACGCCCTGCGGATTTATTCGGTACCGGCACCGCAAAACCCAATCGCAGACATTGGTTCGTGCCTCCCGGCAGATTTCGCCGTACGCTGCAAGCAAGCTCGCGTTCAAGAAACCGGTTTGAGACTTTGTTGCTACACGGCCAACTTATTTAGCCTCTAATCTAGCAGCGTATGTTCCAGCCTTCGAAACTCAAGAATGTTATAATTACAACACGCATAGGAAGAAGAGAAACTTGTGGTTTATAGCGGGCTATGCCTCCCTGTGAAAAGAGTTTATGCTCTGGTATTGCGAGGTGCAGCAAGTTTTCCAAAAATTTAGTGTCAAAATCGAGGCACGCTCCTGGCCGACTGCAAGCAAGCAGATGCAATCAGTCGAACTTAAGTATAGAAAGCGGAAAGCCTTGTGCCTGTAGGAAAGAGGGCAGCTATTTATTGGAGGTCTGTGTGTAATAAATCCTCTAAATCTCGCACGCAGTATGAGACGTCCACGTTTTTAATAAAACTGGGAAAATAATTTGGCTGCAAGTCTGTTTTGCTAGCTCTGCAGGACGTTATGAAGGAAAACGGGATGGCTACTTTTCTCATTTCAAGCTGGCTGACGGGCCAATCAACTTTCTCCCAAATTTCTCTGCCCAGGAACACACGGGTGATTACGAGGGCTTACCGAACGTGTATGATAAGTTACATGTCAGCGTGTGCGGCACGGTGATTTTACAGTGAAAAGCCTATAGTGAAAAAGCCTGTGTTCGTTCAAGGCCATCGCTGCAGGCGGAGCTCCTGTGTTTGTTGCGCACAGATTTTTCACGGTGCGGTCAATGCTATTAGTGGTCCTATGTTCATTTCAAGGAAAATATTTCAGCAAGTATGACGGAGTAGCACTGAGTATTCTGCTGATTCGTGTGACGCTTTAAGTGAAATATTCTCGTTATTAAGGCGCGAATTTTTATTATAGGTATTTCTTCGTGGTCTCTCTTCGCGGTCTTTCTTCTAAACCTCCGGAACACGGCTTTCAAGTTTTGTTTGTCACGCCAGGCACAAACAGATTTCCCTGAAATGATCATAGCCGTGCGCAACTGTTTCTACGATGTTTCAGATTGCGGTAGGTGTCGCAGTTCCGTTATCTCCAACATTCTTCGTCGCCCTTCTGTCGAAAGCGATGACCAGTATTATGTTTGCCGACCGCAGTGCGGACTTGCTGGCATCGCCGCTTCTCGTCGCGGGCATGTGTTCGCCAAATAATCGGTCCGAGTTTAAATGAAAACTTCTGCTTGCCATTCTCGCCAACATTCGGTCTGTCATCCCAGCCGCGCAACAATATCTCTGTCATGACCCCTATGCTGCCTGCTGGAGCTGGCTCCTGTGTGATGGTCGTCGAAGACACATGTAAAGATCACAGGACACCAGCTATCTGTCCGAGAAAACAAAAGTGTTTTTTTTTTAAATAAATTTCAATATATGTTTGCCTTTTTGCTGGCTTCCGGAATAAAAAAATGAAAAAATATGTTTGCTTACGTACGGCATAGGCAGCCTTTCATCCGTTTCCTTTTTCAGTTACCGCAGTAGAGAACGTTCTCATTTTGTTACGCTGCAAAGCGGTCGCATGTCAGGTCTGCGAACTTCCCTGCTGCCCTTTCTACGGCTCTTTAATGCGCAATCTCTTCAGGGGTGGGCAGTGCACAGCCGGTCTCCCGAACGGGGAGACGAATCACCAAAAGCTTCGTCGCACTGCCTGCTGCTTAGTACAGTCTTCGGCTGAGCCGCTCATATCGTTCATTCCGGACGAGCGCTGTCACCGGGCGTTATGGTATTGTGCGCATTCCAGTCGATATGCACTGCAGAAGGAGTAGGTGGAGTCGGCTCTTCACTGGCCTAATCTAACGCGTCTTTGCACACTGCGAGCTTCCTGAGCGCAGCGTGGACTTAGTCGGCTGGATGGCTGGCTGTTTCGTGGAGCCACTTCAGCAGCGTTTCAGATCAGGGTTCTCCACATTTAAATCAGCCTCCTGAGCTCGGATGCGGGGTTCCTAATTCAAGGGGAACTCGAATGTGGAGGCATGCAGTGCGTCGTGGACTTGATGCTCTCACTTAAAGCGATTATGAGCAAAGGCGCGAAGTCAGCAGGAAGGTTTGTAGCTACTTTTTTCTTTTTAAGCCTCTGACAAACTTGATGCGCATGCGACCACGACCGCGGAAACGTCTTGCGTCAATATGCCGTCGGTAAAATTTCGTTCGCGAACGGCTGATCGCGTGCTCCATCAACGGCGCTCCGACATGTTGGCATCGGTTGCTGTTCAAAATGCTTTCCAAACATTTTTTGGGGGCTGTTATACGTCCTGAACTTGTCCTTTCTGACTTTTTATATCCACAGAGTATCAGAAGGTTTCAATTTCGCTCTGGAACGAGTGTTGTGAGCAGCTGGCGCTTAACAGATTCAGGCAATTAGCCTAATGTTTTCGGTGCCTGCGTGTGCTTCACTTTTCAAAGCAGTGCCAAATGGAGAACGAACGTGCCCTTGTGCAGCATAAGCAAGAGTTGCACACTATCCCTTGATGAGTTAGCGGACTTGGCTACTCGCAAAGCCTGAGCGGTTGTATCTGACTGACTATAAACAAAAGAAATCACGGTAGATTTAACTGCAGAATTTTAAGAGTTATTTCATATATCTTAACTGCTGCGATTATAATTTAAGCGAAAATTATCTTCCTTGCTGTATCGGCTGCCACCAGAAATGACGTTTCACATTCATTTTCGCCATGCGTGCGAACACGACCATGTTATCAGCGATGCTTGCAGGCCTTCGAGCGAACCAGATTGCTCGGAACCTTAAAACGCCGTCGGTTATTTACTCCGAAGGACAGTGAAAAGTGTGAAAAGTCTGGTATTCCCCGAAGCTCATGTGACTTGCTGAAAGTTCACCCTCTCCTAAAGGCGCAACATTGTATAAGTCAATACATCTGTATTGACTTATACAATGTTGCGCCTCGAAGCGAAGTCGGCAAAAATCCTGAGCCTCCACTGGCGTCTATTAAGCCCTCTGTTTCACAGATCCTGGTCAAACGTGTACGCCCTGTCGACAAGCACGTATGACACGTAATCAGAGCGCAGTTTCCGCAAATGTGTATTAGTGAAGTAACAGATCTTTGCTATCCTTCCATTTTGCTTTTCAAGCAGCTCTTGTTCAGTAAAACGTCACCGCTTTAGTTGAGTGCTGTGGGCCACAAGGGGAACCACGCGGTACGAACCAAGATGTAAGGTGTGCGGTGTGTACGACGCGCAGTCATGAACCGCTGAGCGCATGCTTCGAATAATTCCAGCCCGGCTGCCGCGCACTTTACAGTGCAGGATTGTGCCTTCTGGCACATCAGAGAACAAATGGAGAGGAGGGGGAAGTGGGAATCTCGGCCTGAACGGGCAGGGGCGTCACCTTCTCCCGGCATACGAGATTAGTCCGATACAGGCGCGTGCGGCTCTCGACGTGTGTATCGCCACCCTCGGCTTTTAGGGCATGAATAATAGACAGCAGGCGCCTTTTGTGCGCTAGGGCGCCGGTGCCGCGTGGCCTTCTGCGGACGGCTGCGCGCTCGGAGGCGCTGCTCCGCGT
Source organism: Amblyomma mixtum (assembly GCF_055824585.1). Taxonomy (NCBI): domain Eukaryota; kingdom Metazoa; phylum Arthropoda; class Arachnida; order Ixodida; family Ixodidae; genus Amblyomma; species Amblyomma mixtum. The sequence goes on along the minus strand of NC_143014.1, from coordinate 160,175,969 downwards.
GTGTGACGCATTTCAACGAGGCACCACGAGCTCTAACTGTGCGCAACGGCGCACGAGAGAGACGCCCCCACCGCTACATTGATCGGCGGTTCACTCTCCGCTGCTGTCTGCCGGACTGACTGCCGGCGAGCGCTGCGCTGCACGTTGGTGTGCGCGCGCTCAGGGTCGCGAAGCGTAGGCAGACGGCAACTCCAGTATTGAAGGGCGCTTTCGTTGCGAGGGCGTCGAAGGAAAGGAAGATTGCTCCTTCGACGGGTTCCTTAAACGGTACAGTCTGCTTTACCCGCGCTTCGGAAAAGCTGACGGACTGACGGACGGGGCGGGGGGGGGGGGGGGGGGGGAGGGGGCACGTGGGCTGAGAAGAGTTGAGACTCGCAAGTCTCTCATCATACGCGCACTCATTATTAGTGTGACGGAGAGGCATTCTTTGCCTGCACGTCGCACTTTCTGCGTTCGCGTGCGGAGTCTGTTCACTGTGCGATGTCAGTAAATTTTAACGGATAAGACTTTGATGACTGACAGCAGTATTTAATTCTATTTATTTCATTTATTGTTTCTTTAAAGGCCCGAAGGCATTACATAGGCGGGGAGGGGGGGGGGGGGGGGAGACGTATTGGTTTGCAACGGCGAAATGCGATATGAACATGCATAAAGAACAGAAAATAGAAAAACAGAAAATCAAACGTACAAACTCACATAACAAGGGCTCTAATCATGCCAGGGTTCAACAGCAGGTGATACACCACCCTTGAAAGACAGATTAAACCATATTTGCTATGAAGTGCGCTGAAGCGATCAAAATATATATGAGATGCATTTTTATCTTTTCGCGGAATGTTTTGTGATCAGTGCATGTAGCGGTGGCGTTAGACAGTGAATTCCAGGGTGCTATTGCGAGAGGGAAAGAATGAGTTGTCGTAAGCAGACGTGTGGCCACAGACGCGTGCTATCGGGTTTCTGTGACTGAGCCAGGAGGACGTTCGTAGTGGGGCAGTTAATAGAGAGTGTCGTGATCTTGTGTTATGATAAAATGTATGAAGTAAGCATAGGCGGGGAACGACATGGCGTGATTCAAGTGTTAAGAGACGGAGAGACTGCTTGTGGGCGGTGGCACTGGTTTCTGTTGAGTAACGTGATGTCATGAACCGAGCTGCACGATTTCGGATCGATTCCAATTAGATGGTGAGATACGATTGCCGTGGGTGCCAGATAGATGATGCATACTCTAATTCTGTGCGTACAAATGTTTCATACGCCAGCTGTTTAATGTTAGGGGATGCCGATTTTAGATTTATTATCAGGTAGCCAAGTGTGCGTGAAGCGTCGGAGCAAATAGTCCTAATGTGAGTTACCCATGAAAGCGATGGTGTGAGATGTATACATAGATATTTATAAGATTTTTCAATGCTTTTAGGGACTGATGAGATACTGTAAGTGTGATGCGTCAAAGTGTATGCCTGTTAGTGCCGAAATCATGAGAAAATATTTCCGCGCAGGCATTTTGGCGCTGCTATATTGAGACCGTTCGCCAGAATGGAGCCTAAGTGGTCACCCTGTCTTCTGTTCATTTGCACTGGCTCAGAGGAATATGGGACGCTGTTCAAGCTTTTGGCCTGGCTGCATTAATGTAGTGAACAAGTAAGCAAGCGCGATTTTATGCGAAGCATATTGCTAGAGCTATCACTCACGCCGTCGCCGTGGGACCCCCACGTGACACCGTGACGTCACACCACGTGACATCGGATGAGAGAGCCGGCCTCCACCTCGCGCCGTCGCCGTGGGACCCCTAGCCGTCACGCCACGTGACACCGTGACGTCACACCACGTGACATCGGATGAGAGAGCTGGCCTCCACCTCGCGCCGTCGCCGTGGGACCCCTAGCCGTCACACCCGCGCATTTCGAACGCGCGTTCACACTCGGTGTAGGTGAAACGCTCGCTCCACCGGGCAGGCAGACGCGGCTTCCATGGCAATCCAGGCGCTCACCCAACGCGCGTCTCGGGGTTAGTCGGCGTTCCGCTGTAGCCATGCCGTTGTCTTCCCCCACGACGAAGGCTTCTAGTGGTTGTATTAAAATAACCAAGTATTCAACCAAGGAAAGCCATGTATTACCAAGCCTAGCCACTAATATGCTTCGCATTCCCCAGGCTTAGCCAAGCTGAGCCTCAGCAATTTTTTGCATTTGGGTACATAGCACTACAAATAAGATTCCGGAAAACTGTCTGGTAGAAGAGAATCAAAAGTCCAAGGGCATTCGGGGCCGTCACGTGGGATTTTTTTCTGCAAGTCGTCTCGTTAATTGTCCCCAGCAAATGTAACTCTCTTGGATACGCAGAAAAATGAGCTGGTCCCCAGAAATATGGAGACACCGCATAATGATCTTTGACAAAGCGCGGAGGGAATCAATGTGCAGCAAAACATTATTTGTCACTCAGTTCTATTTCGGATGATGAGTTGCAAAATTAAACAACTCTTACCTCTCATCTTGCGAAGTCGCAATGTATACCTCGACAGCAATGCGCAGTTGGGAGCCGCTTATTCAGATATGCAATTTATAAATTAATTTCATGAGCACAACCAATGTAATAAACGTTTATAACAGTGAAAGTACATCATCTCGGTGTGTTGAAAGTCTGGGACCGTCATACACGACAGCAAACCACAGCTATAAAATAGACGGGAGTCCCGTCTGTCGGCTGCAAGAAAATCTGTAGCTAATTTGTTTGCAAGGACACGAAATGGTACCACGCTACTATACTTGCTATGGAAAGGAAAATGATAGGTGTAACGTTAAGAGGCAGGAAAGGACTCGGAGCAGAAACGCAAGTTAGTGATAGGCCCTAGCTGAAATCAAGAAGAAATGGGCGTGGGCAGGGCATGTAATGCGATATATGGTAACCGATTGTCCCTTAAGGTAGCAGAAAGAGGTTTCGCGCCTTGTCGAGACCACGAAGGAGCCCTCCACTACGGCATCTCTTTCGCCCTTCCTTCTTTCTTTCCTTCACGGCGCTGTAATACGTCTTTTGAAACCATCATGGCTGACCCCAACTGACATCCTCTGCACTGCGGTCGCATAAGTTTCTCTCGGTGTATGCGCTTTATCAGTGTCATTATTATAAGTCATATAAGTTGGCAAAGCTAACTTCAGAGGTAACGTGAACGGACACTCAAAATAAACTGCAAACATTTTTTTGAAACTCTTTTAAGCAACATCTAGCGCAAGTAGCGGGACCTAGAGGAAAGCCTCGAGGCTTTGGAAGCTCGCCTTTCTGTGGAAGGTACCTGCAAATGATGGTGTATCCTAGTTTGGCAACATGGTACCAATGGGCTCCGTGCGCCGCTGTGGCTCAGTGGTTCGATCGGGACCACGGCGGCCGCGTTCCGACGGAACGCGGCCGCCGAAAGGCTCCCGCGTGCTTTCACAATTCCCCGTCTACGGGATAGAGAGAACGGCACGAGTGAGAGCCGCCGGTTGGGTTTGAGGAAAAAAACGGCGCTGTTTTGCCTCACGGTGGACATCTCAACCTCAAAAGCGCAACGCGTAACGTTACGTAACGCGATGCGGCTGCCGTTGTACTCCCTAAATGGCTTATGCAATGCAAATACAGCTTTCACTGTAAAAAGGACGGCCAAGAACTTTGTGTCTGTACCTCTTTAAAAGACCCTGTGACTATATTTGCGTCGAGCACACGGTGCACAGTGCCTAGAAGTTAATCATCATGTTAGCGAAGTGAAATACTAGTCTATGAAGGTTTCCTGAACTTCCACGCCACTTTTCAGAGGCGAAACGCATAACCCTGAACAGCGAAGGACGCGTCGCCTCCTTGTGCTCTAACCGCAGTAGTATTGTGCAGCACTGACAGGCAACACCTGCTTTGTGGCCGTCTCTGAGCTTGCAAGGGGTTTATATCCTGCGTAAAAACCGGAGAGCGAATAAATGATTTCACTTCTGTCGACTGAGTGAAATTCAAAGCGGTGCACGTTTAGGCGTTATGAATAATAATGAAATGCGTTCGCATAAGCGACCATCATATTTTCTTTCTTTTACACTTTTAGCGCAAACAGCCATTCACAAGAGCCGAACCCTGCGAAAATGATGCTACAGAGTCATCCCTTTGCATGGGAAGCATCTCATGATACCAAAAATGGCTCCCTTAGCATCATGTACTGCTTTATTTTTTTCTCCGGAAAAATCGGTAAAGATTGAGGCCTTTATTAAGAATACTACGAACGGCGCAAGTTGACGTCTTTATAAAAAGATAATGCTCTTATTTGACTTACCTGAAATTACTTCGGCGGTTACACACTTCACCTACGCCAATACACAACCAAGTGACGCGCTCATTAAGCTATAGCGCATATTATATGCATTCATGTCTAAAAAGTACTCGCACGTTCACGACCTATAAGGCTGGCTTCGTTGCGGGCGCAATTCACCGATGTCGTTCTTCCTGCTTACTTTGTCTTTGTGTCCTAGCAGACGAAAAATAAAAGCTGCTTCGAAATTTAACGAACGACCAGAATCCAGTGGCGGAGGCCATTATCCTATTTGTGTCGACGTCCTAATGCCCACATAGTTGATGTCGCTTGTTGCTTAGCTAACGATTCAGATGGGAGGTTTGCGTTCCCTCCTTTCGTTTTTTTCTTCAAACCTATAATGGCCTACACCGCATCTTTTGCCTTTTTTATTGCAGCACGCCTCCATATTTCAACGTAAGCGTTTTGGTTTCGTTTGATTTGCAACAGCGTCTGCTCATAGTTATCTGAAAATAGTATTTTTCGCCGGCGCAGAGAGAGAGAGAGAGAGAAAGTAAACTTTATGGGAGCAAGTACTGTGCTGCCCGCTCAGAATATATATTCACATAATGGCCCTTTATGCAACCGCGGTAGTCCTTCAAAATTCGCTCAGATAACTTAGTTCTTTGGATTATACTGGCGGCAACCCTGACATGGCATAAACAACACGCAGAAGCTTTCTGGGTGATTCAAGTCGCGGACCGTCGATTAGGCTGGCAGCCCTCTTCTATTGACTTATTCGGCTCCGCGGACCGTTGAATCAAAATTAAAGTTTAGCATAATGACATTCACGTGCATGCATTTGCGCGTGACAATAAAAATGAAGTTCCGATAAGTATTTATAACGCAAACCCATTTCATTTATTTATTTGGCGACTAAGCAGCTGAAAAAGCGGACGCGCCGTTAAAGGGCAGCTGAGCCATTTTTCTTCAAAATTCCACGATATTCAAGGATTGAAGTGTGTGTAGCCTGTAGGTAAAACAAGCCAAGTTTTTTTTTTTTTTTTTTTTGCGCTGGCATCTAAATCGGAAATGCAATCACCGAATAAAGCTCAGCCTTCTCCTCAGAGCGCCAGAGAAGGGCGGAGAAGCATGGTGGTAACGTCACGGGCGGTGGATTTGTTTCTGCTGCCTTCACAAAAACCCTGCCAGGCGCCGTCGGATGCCGCTAAACTATGCTCCGCGGGATTTGCCTCCGGTGGTTTCGTTTTTTCCCCTTGAAAGCAAGCCTTCCTGTCCTGGAAATGTACCAACGCCTTATGTGGCGTATATGTGTCCTCCACCCGGCGCTGTGCGCTGCGGCAAAGCCTGAAGGCTGTCGCAGTTGTAATCAAGGTTAAGTCTCCATTTCAAAAGCTAGCCCAAAAAGACTTCGCATTCTTTACCTGCAACTTTCGAACATTCGACCGCTTTAGCTCTTCCAATTTTAAAACCACTCCAGTTGCCCTTTAAGGTATCCACTCTTAATCTAGAGCTGCGCGCGTAATTATGGAAGAGTATGAATATAGACTCACGAGACAAGGCGCTCCGTCATATGTAGAGAGGCATATACAGAATTTTACGCAGGCCCGCTGTTTTGTTGTTCAGTCGTCACAAGTTAAAATTCTTTTTAATGTTTTGCGCTGCGTTGATGTAGGCTGTGCGTTTTCATTGTGTAAGGGCGCTTGCTCTGTGGAAAAAATATCCTTTTTCTTGGGCTGAAATGTAGTGACAATATGTGCCCGCATTCCCCCCCCCCCCCCCCCCCCCCACCCCCGGCGCAACTTGATAAAAAGATTAAACTGTGACCTGCCTGGATAACATTCAAAGTGACCAACAAGTGCAACACAAATGTTTACATTGGGGACATATGACGCGAATGGTGCTCGAACCGAACAAAGTTTAAGGCTTTTGTCGCTATAAAACTGAATGACAGTCACTAACTCAATAAAATTGCGCTTGTAATCAGCTACGAACCAAAGGTAGAAATTTTCAGAAGCCATTAAAATATTTTTTTTTTCAAGAATGAATTGTATGTTTAACGTGCTCCTCTTCGTTCTCAATTTTTTCTCAGCATAAATTATCGCGCTCTTCACTGCTTCATTTTTTTTCCCCTCGTTTTCGACCTCCATCGTTCACGTTCATTTGTGTGCGCCCTGCATCCAGTCACGCTCCAGGGTAGCATCATTTCTCATTCGCATTGAATTAGCTATGGGGAGACATGCGTGTTCTTTCCTACGTGCGCTGGCGCGGTATGCTAAGCCTTGCGTTGCTGTTGTTGATGCCGGCACGAAGAGGGGCACTTAATTCCTCCGTGGCACTAAATAAACAACGGCCGCGTCATTAGAGCTACCCACACAATGGAAAATGGGGTCGTGCAAGGGCATAAGCTATTGCGCTGAGTGTCCATGCTCTTCTTGAGCGGCATGTCCGTTACACGCAGACTTAATGAGCTGTGCCAATTTTTTGCCGTCGCAATTCATTGAGTTGTACTCTCAGTGTCTGTGTTCATGGCTGTCCCGCGTATGACACGAAACGTCCTTGAGATGTTAAAAATAAGTTACCCCTGACGGGTATGAAGTGGAAAGGGTTTTAGTATGCGGAGAGTGAACCTTGTCCAGGCATGATGGCTGCTAAAGAGGATCAACAGGCTGACCTGCAAAACTGTGAAAAAAAGTAAGGCCAGCTCAGCAGAAAGGAATCCAGGGGTGTGGAGCGCAGAGAGATCGCGAGCGTGGGCTTTAAAGGCTGTGTGTCCAGTCGCGACAGGTGCCTCGGCATGACTGGCTGCGTTGACCTGAACAACTCAGATGAAGGAATTAGGCAGCAAGGAATTAGGCAGAAAAGTCTGTTGGATCGCCCCACACGAGACACCAAGGCGCTGCTGGGACTCGACGTGGAACAAGATTTTGACAACATCCAACATCAAGCCATTCTCAAAGCCATATCTGACCACAATCTCGGAACACGCTTCTACCGCTACGTCAAGGCATTTCTAGAGGATCGAACGGCAACTCTCCGGATAAGCGAGCACGTCTCGGAGAGCATTGAACTGGGCGATAAGGGAACACCACAAGGCTCAGTACTTTCACCATTCTTATTTAACTTCGCCATGACAAAGCTTTCTCGCGCACTGGGTGAAATTGCTGGTGTGGAGCACACCATATACGCAGACGATGTCACCATCTGGAGTACCGGTGGCAGCGATGCGGAATTGGAAGCTCGCATTCAAGAAGCCATCACGGTTACCGAGGCCCATCTCGCCCCAATGGGACTTCGCTGCTCTTCCAGAAAATCGGAGCTCCTCATATACCACCCCCCAAGACCAGGGCGCCCGTCCAACGACTGGCGCAGACACCCCACTCCATGCATAGAGTTACACGACAGAGATGGAAATCGCATACCGGCAGTTGACAAAATACGAATTCTAGGACTAATCATCGAAAGCAACGGGTCCAACTTGGCAATGTTGGACAGCATCACGATCAAGATTGCAAACGCGATCCGGATGTTTCGGCGCATAATGAATAGGAACAGGGGATTGAGGGAGGACAACGCCATTAGAATGGTCCACGCTTTTGTACTCTGTCACATCACATACGTGGCTGCGATGCTCAACTGGAAAAAAGTACATCGGAAAAGGCTCGAAGTACACATACGTCGAGCTTTCAAGACAGCGTTGGGCCTTCCCGATAATGCCTCCACTGATCTTCTCTTACAGCTAGGAGTGCACAATACCCTTGCCGAAATTATCGAGGCACAGCACTCGGCACAGATCGCACGCCTATCAAGCACTAAAGCGGGCAGAGAGATTCTCGTCAAGCTCGGCCTGAACACCATAGCAGAAAGGGACAACGTCCTGCAGTTACCTAAAGTCGTGCGAGAAGCAATTAAAGTGTTCCCCTTCCCAAGAAACGTACACCCGATCCACAATCAAGGAAGAAGACTCGCCCGCGCCAAAGCCCTCGCTGCGGACGCGGCAAGGTTTCCAGACCAGACAGCTTTCGTGGATGCAGCGTACATACCGGGAAATCATGCCTACTCGGTAGCAGTAGTCGACGGACACGGGCGAACGCGTAACTCACTCACACTTTTCACGAAGAAACCAGAGGTAGCTAAACAAGCAGCAATAGCACTAGCTCTCAAAGACTCGAGCTTCACAACTGTGTACAGCGACTCTAGAGCAGCCACTCGAGCTTTCGCCAAGGGCGGAATAGACAAGACGACGCTACGAATTTTAGGCGGAAGTAACATCACCGATCACTCCATCGTATGGTTCCCGGCACACATGGGCAGCTTAGGGGGTGGCCTACGGAATCTCAACGAGATCGCACACTAGGCGGCGCTAGGGCTCATCGGCCGCGTCCCTCCGGTTCCCCCCGCTATCGAGTACAGGGATCAATTATTCACCTACAACGAGCTCACTAAGCACTTTTATCTAGGCAGACGAGCGTTTCCCCTCCCGGATAAGAAATTAAGCCGCAGCCAGTCGGTCACGTTACGCTTGCTCCAAACGAACTCATACCCCAACCCCTGGCGCATGAAGCACATCGACCCAGACTACGACGGACAACATGTGTGTGACCACAGCAGTGAACGTGTAGACTTGACCCATATGCTGCGTGGTTGTGCATCAAGTGACGCCTACGCCCAGAACAAGGAGCATTGGGACAAAGTACTAAAAAGTGCTTCACTTCACGACCAGCTTCGGGCTGTCCAGGAGGCCCGCGCGGCGGCGGAGAGCTTCGGGCTCTCTGTGCCTACGTGGGAGCTGCCCTCTACACCCGGTGCCTAGCCGAGTGTCCTTCAGGACCCCTACTATGGGAAATAAAGTTTTACCACCACCACCACCACGAAACACAGGGGGAAAAAAACACGCTAAAAAGAGCGAAAAAAAAAAGGGGCGAGTTCAGAGAAAGCCAGAAAGGAACGAGCGGAAAGAAGCCGAAAGCCAAGGGCTCCTGAGAAGTTATAGCTAGAGGTGCAGGGCATGAGCGAAGGATAAATTGAACAGAGAGAAAGAAAAAAAGACGAAAAAAAGCGATTGAGAGGAGAAGGACGAGTCGGAGTGTAGGGGTAAGGCAGAGAAACTATGAAGAGGCGCTATGAAGTACTCGGATATCCTCTGACCAAGTGCAAGGTCTTTTTAAAAGAGTTACGCCAGTGCTGGAATGTACTATTGAGTACAAAAGTGGTATACTCCACGTGGCGGGAGCCGGAGCAATGGATGGATGGATGGATGGATGGATGGATGGATAGGAGCGCCCCCTTTGAAACGGGGTGGTGGCAATTGCCACCATGCTCAGCTTTTCTTTCTTTATTATTTTTTTGTTTACTGTGTTGGCAATTCTCATTAAGATTCTCCATCACCTTTGCCTACGGTTTCCTACAATTCTAACCTTATGCGACATCTCTGCTTTTCAGCCACCAATCCTCCAATCGCTTTTTGCTGACTTCGACTGCAGATTTATTTACATGACCATTGTTATCTTTAAACCCTAGGGCATCAGAAAGAGTGACTGTGCCTGCATCGACATCCGGATGGATACCATCACATTTGATTATGAGGTGTTCAATTGTTTCCACAGATCTACCACACACTGCACATGTGTAATCTTCTTCGTTAAATTTGTTTTTGTAGCTGCGCGTTCTAAGACACCCTGATCTAGCTTCAAAAAGTAGGGCACTGCCTCTTGAGTTATCATAGAAAAATTATTTCCTGATCTGCCTTTTCCAGAATCGATATAGTTCTACACTATGTTTCTTTTCCATTGAATTCATCCAATTTTTAAACTTCCGCGTTTTTAACCTGTCCTTTAATGCTCTTTCTTTCTCCGTCCTCATGACCGGCATACTTACTGGTTAGTTTTCTAGTTCTTTTCCGCCACTGTGAGTCAACGTTCTTTTTGTATAAATATTTAAATACCTTAGCTGCCCATCTGTTATCGTCCAATTTCCTCAGGCGTTCTTCATATAGTATTTTACTCTTAGCTTCCCGTGCTTCGAATGATGCCCAGCCCATATCCCCTTGTACTGCCTCGTTTGTGGTTTTGCCGTGGGCACCTAGTGCTAATCTTCCAACAGCTCTCTGATTTACGTCTAATCTCGACTGAACTTCTGCCCTTAAGCACAGAACCGCATTGCCGAAAGTAAGTCCCGGCACCATTATTCCTTTCCAAATACCTCTGAGTACTTCATATTTGTTGTACCCCCATAATGCCCTATGTTTCATTATCCCGGCGTCTCTTCGTCCTTTTGCCCTAAGAGCCTGTTCGTGCTTTTCCGTGTATATCTGCCCTTCGTTTAGCCATATCCCGAGGTATTTGTATTCGGCCACTTTGGGTATTTCGTGTCCTTGTATTGTAAGCCCCTGATCAGTTGTATCGTTAAAAATCATCACACCTGATTTAGTTGCGCTAAAACTGAATCCTAGAGCGTCTCCTTCGTCTCCACAGCAATTAACCAAAGTTTGTAAATCTTCCTGGCTATCAGCTAACAGTACAATATCGTCCGCATACATTAAACCCGGGAGTCGCTGCTCAACTACATTTCCGCCTAATCTGTACGACAGATTGTAACCCAGATTACTTTCTTCTAGCCTTCTTTCCATATTTATCACATAAAGCATGAACAGCAGCGGTGATAGAGGACAACCTTGCCTTAATCCTTTGTGCACCCCCACAGTTGTGGTCCTTTTTTTCCCTTCCCATGTAATTTCAACTTCATTATCTCGGTAGATTTCCTGTAGAAAATCAATTACCTCATCACCAATACCTAAATCTTTCAATATGCTCCACAGAAGTTCCCTGTTCACTTTATCGTATGCACCGCTTATGTCCAGAAAGGCTAAAAACAGAGGTCTTTTTTCCGCCTTAGCTATTTCTATGCATTGGGTAAGCACGAACAGGCTATCATCTAACCGCCTACCCCTTCTGAACCCATTCTGAAGTTCTCCGAGTATCCTGTTCTCTTCTACCCATGACTGCATTTGTAATTTCACCACCTGCATTGCCAGCCTGTACATAACAGATGTTATCGTAATCGGACGGAAGGATTTTATGTTCATCTTATCTCCTTTCCCTTTATAAATCAAATTCATTTTACTCTGTCTCCAGCTGTGTGGAATTTGCTGATTTGTTATGACTGCCTCCAATGCTTTTATCAGCACTTCCTTGCTTCTTGGGCCAAGTTCATTAATCAGCTTAATTGGAATTTCGTCTATCCCTGCGGATGTGGTTTTAGGAATATTCGCTTCCGCCTTTTCCCAGTTAAGACTAGTCAGTTCTAACCTGTTCTCTATTGTGCTTTCCTGTGTTGCCCCCTCACTTGGGGAGATTACCCCATTGTCGTTGCTAAAAGACGCAGCTATAAATGACGTAATGTAGTTCACAGCATCGTCTCCCTCTAAACATTTTCCCTCAGCATCTATAATCTGTTCCTGCTTTCTTTGATTTGTTTTTCCCAACCAGCTTATATGGTTTCAGAATTTTCTTGGCCCCCCTTTATTTGCCTCGCGAACTTCAGCCAGCCATTTATCAGAGGACTGCTTTATTTTAGCCTGGACTAGGACCTGAACTTGCTGTTTCTTTTGTCGATAAGATTCCCATTTTTTGCTTATTTCCTCTACAGATAACTGCGCCCTCTTTGCTTTTCTGTGTTCCCTTGAAGCCACCCGTCGTTGTTCGATGGCCTCTTTAATTTCCATATTCCACCAGCTTCGTGGCTTCCTCTTTCCTCTCCAGCGGTTAACTCCTTTCACTTGTTTCATTTTTGTAGCGATGAGCAGTTCCAACTGATTATAATCCCAATTTTCCATATGGAAAACTGCGTTGCAGCGCCATCTACAGGCGGCATCTGGGATCGAGACAGCCAATGCGTAACCTTATTATCAGCAGGCATGTCGCTTGGCTCATTTCAATGTTTCGTGCTTTATGTCGCCAATATGCCGCAGTTTTCCGTTGCTCTGGCTCCCGCCCCGTGGAGTATACCACTTTTGTCCCCGATAGTACCTGAGTGATTCTAAGTTTCTTATGAATATGTTGACCCCTGCTGGCTGTAAGACTTTAAATTTGTTGAATACGAACGCATCTCTGCATTTTCTGTCAATGATTGAAGTCTGACTGAAGACTGAGCAGTTTAAGTTTATCGAACTTGTGACCAGGTTGATTAACATGTTCCGACACTGTCTTCTGTATGTTTCTTGCTGTGCCAGCTCGATGACCGTTAGTCTGGAGCTCATTAATTACCCGGTTTCTCCGATTATTGTTTGTGACAAGAGTACCATTGAAGCATTTAGGCAACAATACACGACGTGATGTTAGAGCCACTGCTTATACCGAAGCTGAAGTAGCTTGCCGTGCTTCTAACAGTAGCGTCGCTTTGTCAATGCTTGCATGTCTTCCATCTACGTCGAGGGCATGAGCTTACTGCCGGCCGGGGTTTCTCATCTAGCCTAGCGTGCACTAGGATATCTATCTGATTTTTTTTTGCGTCTGTGTGTTGCCCTTGGTGCGTCGGGAAATATTTCCTCGAGACGAGTGTTGACTGTTAAAAGATTGTGGTATTTCTGCAGAATATTGTTTATGTTTGGAAAAAGTTCGAGTATTTCGTTGTAAGTGCAGGAGGCCGCCCGCTGTTAGCTTTTCTTCGTTTTTTTAGCTACTTCACCTTGTTTCAGAGTGGTTGTTCGTTGGAAAACAATATTAAGAGAGTCCTGAGATGGTTCCTATTAATTAGCGTGTCTTTTAATGAGGGGAGGTATTTCAAATAGTCGTAGTTGTCGGTACATATTCTTCTCAGGTCTGTTGCCTGTCCTACATATACGCCTTGCTTATAGTGTCTTGGATGACGGCTAGCGAAATCTGAGTACTGCTCTCGGTCCGTAGGTATCGTGTAGAGTGCGGTTTTTAGCTGGCTATTTTCTGAACTGAGAGTCGTGTCGAGAAAATTGACTTGCGTTTTAAAGTAGTTTGGTTTGATTTGGGAGGTTTAACGTCCCAAATCGACTCTGGCTATGAGGGAGTCCGTAGTGAAGGGCTCCGGAAATTTCGCCCACCTGGGGATCTTCTACGTGCACTGACATCGCACAGTACGCGGGCCTGTAGAATTTCGCCTCCATCGAAATTCGACTTCCGCGGCCGGGATCGAACCCACGTCTTTCGGGTCAGCAGCCGAACTCAATAACCACTTAGCCACCGCGGCGGCCTTTCAGTGTAGTGGAAGGTAAATTTAATGCTAGAGTAGAATGAATTAAGGTGCGAGATGTCGTCTATGAGATGTCGTCTATGAAAAATGTCGTCTGTGTAACGCAGGAATTTGAGCGGTTACTTCATACCCATTTCTTACAGCCTTTGTACAAGATTTAAAACTTCAAATAACCTCTGCTTCCTATTTTGTTTTCGAAGACGATGCTGTTGCTGCGCGAACGGTTATTGGTTGATCATGACTGCAATGTCGGACAAAAGCACTGAACACAAGGCGGGCTCCCAATAACAGTAACAATGACTAAGGCATACCGAAATTTCCGGACTATAGTCCGTGCTCTGTGTATACTCCGCAGGGGCAAATTTCGGCTGACAATAAAATTTTCTTGGTTAGATAGTCCGTACCCGGTGTATAGTCCGCAGGGGCGAATTTCGGCTGATAATAAGTTTTTAGGCTGTCGGCAAACAACGTTTTCAGATTATTCGCAAGCAGCAATTTTCGCTGTTTTGATACCCACGCTGCTAGCTTTTCTTCAAGACTTTGCCATGCTGGTGTCTTCCACCTTCGCGCTTTCTTTTGCCGAGGCCTTTCCTTCAGATCTTCCAAGGAAGCGCACTTTTTCGTCGATGTCAAATTCTTTTGCCGCTGCTCTGTTCGACTGAAGTGCTTGAGCACGCTCAACTACACTCAGCTTGAATGCTACCGAGAAAGCTGTTCGTCTTTTTGGAGCCATCGCAACCGTTCTGACTGTGCCAGCCCTTGCGTTACATCTACATTTATGCGTTCGTGTATTTATTATTTATTTATACTCATGAGACTTTGCGCATATGTTCACAAATACAAGCACTGGAAAGCAGCCCCACTTCGCTACAGCGAGAGCATTTACTTGCATATCGAAGTTGATTGCATATCGGAGCTGATTTCGCTGTTATTTAGCATCGTAGCATGTCGTAGGCGCCCACTCGGGGGGCCCGTTCTTTTTCATTTTCTTTCGTAGCCACCGGTAGGCTTCTCCTGCTCTGAAAACAGGTCTGAAAATATAAAACATTGTGTAGTACGCACATATAGATAGTCCGCATGACGCAAAATTTGAGCTTTTAAAAGTCTGTAGCCCGCGGAGTATAGTTCAGAAAATTATGTTAATCGCTGGTTTGAGGTGTATGACTAGGTCATGTTTTTCAATGGCATTTCAGTAGACGCTCGTTTCACGTGTTTGCAAGAGCAGCATTCAAACTAACTCTGTACATGATATTTTTAATAGCAGTTATGTCTATTTTCGCCCTGTTGCTTCACCCTGAGTACCACGCGAAGTATTGCAAGAAGCTGCAAGGACACCAAAGTGCGTCCATCGTGGAGGACAGGCTGAGAGCTGGATTCGAACCCCCCCCTCCTGCTTTTACTACCTTTGTCCGCCCGTCCTAATACCAAAATTTCGCTGAATGAGTGCCAGGTCCCTCAGGAGCAGCAAGGACTCGCATGTTCTATAGTGGAGCTATAGTAAGCACAGCGCAAGAAACCGGGAAAATTAGGCCGAGTGGGCCAGCAGTGTAGCGTGTTCGGAGTACCATGGCGACACCCGAATAGAAAGCACCGGTTGCGGAAGGCCGCCCAAACCTCAGACCGCTCTTAAGGGGAGGCATGCTGTTGTGAACCGCGTTCTCGCTGCGGAATTTTTCCATCGCACACTGGCGCTACCATGCAGCGCTTACGTACGTGGTAACGCAGGGCGTCCTGTGCGTGGCAGTTCGCATGTTCCCCTCGAGTCCCGCGGTCCCGGTATTCCATAAACGTGAAAAAAGGCCGCTTTGAGCTAGTCGTTTTTTAGCGCGGTGTTCAGGACCTCGTCCTGGCGCCTCACGTTCACCGTGAAGACTGCAGGTCGTGAACGCTGTCCCAAGCAAGGAGCTGCAAAGCTCATCTCTAAAGCACTGCTTCTCTACCGTTGTCGAAAAAAAGTTTTATACATGGTCGTAAGCCTTTAAACGCTTAACCTCTATTCCGCATTCGTTCGGCGGTACGCTATAACCGTGAAATTCTTCAGTCTATAGTGGAGGTGTGGTTTGTCAACGTTGCTCGACATTGTTGCACAAGGAGCAGAAACACTACCTTCTTCGTCACATATTTAAGGGGCTGCGATGTTCTACTGGAGCTGTCAGAGGATTCCGCTGGCCCCAAGTTTCCTGCGTTGTGCCTTCCAGCCACAGCTGCCTGGGCACTTCCTTCGCGGTGGATATGCCGCCGTTGTCTTTGACCGCGCAGTTTGACGAAGCCAGAAACTTCCCAGCTCACCTGCTCCCCGTTGAGAATGTTATGCATGTGTTCCCATGCTATGGGAACAGGAAGGAAAAGAGGGTGAGCGCTCTTGAGAATGCCCCATCTTTGGTCTGTGCTATTCAGGTGGGCCCACATGATAACTCTGCTCTAGGAAAAGGGGGGATACTGCCGTACGTACACTTATCATTGACAGCTTTTTGCTCCCGTTATGAAAAACGAGTGTTTTTTTGTGCTTGTTCATTCTTCGTGTTCCTGTCCGTTAAGTGCAACAGCTGTAACTACGTACAGCTTGGTTTTCGTTCCTGAGGAATTCATATTGAGACCATTAGCCATTCGCTATTTTCACTCCGGGAAGAATTTGCAGATCCCGGAAGACCGAAATTTTCCCGAACATTAACGAGGGAAAAACGGCGCCGTTGCGGACGAGCTCTGGATATTTTTTTTTTTTTGCTTCCGCATAATTAGTCACATGCTGTGTATTTGTCATGCCTGTCGTGCTACGCCACAGAAGCGGTAGGAACGTGGAATATGCCGCGCGCTGAGAGGGAGATTTTCCAGCGCGACTGAGGGTTTAAAAAAGACCGGTGTTCCATTGAGAGAATATATATAAAACGATAGTACCAGGGTTCGGGAAAGAGTCAGATTCAAAGACTGGAGCTGATTGCGAACATCGTTTGGAATTTAATTGGTGATACCTTATTTTGGCCCCAAAAGTTCAATTAAAGTAGCGATGTTACATTACAAAATAACACAAGCGGCTGTTTTTTAAAGACCCGCCGCGGTGGCTCAGTGGTTACGGCGCTCGGCTGCTGACCCGAAGGACGCGTGTTCGATCTCGGCCGCGGCGGCTGAATTTCGATGGAGGAGAAATTCTAGAGGCCCGTGTACTGTGCGATGTCAGTGCACGTTAATGAACTCCAGGTGGTCGAAATTTCCGGAGCCCTTGACTACAGCGTCCATCATAGCCTGAGTCGCTCTGGGACGTTAAACCCCCATAAACCAAACCAATTTTTTCAAGAGGGCCTACCGAGCAGAGGGAACTCGCATGTAATCAAGCCCCACCTTCATACCTCGTAGCCTGTGTTTTCGGCCTACAAGTTGACAGTCACTGCCGCGTGCTGTATCTGACTGATACGCTTATTTCTTAGCGCCCAACATCAAAAACACACCCCTGCTGCACTTAATTGCATTTTTGGAAAAAAAGAAAACGAGAAGAAAATCCTTGTGACCAAAACGCATTAGCATTGCGCAGTGAATACTATGCGATGAAGTGACATGAGTAAACCGGTGCTTCCTGGGGTAATTGTCTTAACTAGACTAATTTTTATAGCTCTAATTCGATAACAGATCGGACACGATGGTTTTTTGCTATACAGCAGATACAGCAGCGAAATGCAAGTCAGAAGTGACGCGAACTAACCAGGTGTCGAAACGACTGGCTCTTTCCCTCACGCACTTAGTAACGGTTCTTGACAGATATATCGAAGTTGCCTATAGCAACTAAACTCTCAGCGGCACACGTACGGTATGGTGTGACATGAAGTGAAATATGGCGGTGATGTGCAGTGCGATATATATTTGAGATGTTGGATATAGCAGTAATGAGAGTAATTTATTAAGAAAGCTGCTGCTTTGTGACTATTTACTAGCACCCTTAGTCTCCTCGTTAATTTTTTGGAAAAAATGCAATGTGCGTATTTTGTTTTTATTACATATTATGTCATTAACCCCCCCCACCTGAAAAAAAATTGGAAGGGACACCTAAGCTCCGCCTTTAGACGCAACAGCTTTAGTGGGTTAATGCCCATATATCCAGAATTGGTCATTCTCTGCTTAATATTCATGTATCTCTGGGAGTCCCGGTACCTCTCCTGGCGCAGTGGTGCAGAGGTTAAGCGACGCGCCACTGCCCTGCGATGACAGGTGCTGCCACCGGTGGGGCTTGTGCGACCCATGTTGCCCTCCTCCAGCAACCTCTCGCGACCAATCATTAATTTAACTGCCACCTGCGACGGTGGGCAGTTTGCTCACAATCCGGTGGGCAGGTTGTGATGACGCCACAAGGTCACGTGACCTAGGTGGCCTACTTGCCTCCTATAGGTTGCTTCTCTGGGGCTTTTTTCATGGATTTTTCGCTCACGGTCAACGACGACGACGCCGGTTATTCGGCAACAGGAGCTCTTTAACGCTATCCCGTTAAAAATGAACGCAGTATAGACCAACATAGTGTACCATGCAGCCACTGAATATAGCCTCCGGGAGATATCTAAGGAGCAGAAAAAAAACAGTTCTCAGAAAAGAAGCTTGCGATGTTCCATAACTGTCCACGCCCTGTGTGAAGTCAAACTTCTTGATCGGGTGCTCTATGTTCCAGTTGCTGCAGAACTAATGTGTGTGTGTGCGTGTGCGTGCGTGCGTGCGTGTGCGTGTGTGTGTGTGTGTGTGTGTGCGTGCGTGCGTGCGTGTGTGTGTGTGTGTGTGTGTGTGTGTGTGTGTGTGTGTGTGTGTGTGTGTGTGTGTGTGTGTGTGTGTGTGTGTGTGTGTGTGTGTGTGTGTGTGTGTGTGTGTGTGTGTGTGTGTGTGTGTGTGTGTGTGTGTGTGTGTGTGTGTGTGTGTGTGTGTGTGTGTGTGTGTGTGTGTGTGTGTGTGTGTGTGTGTGAACGTTTGGTTTATGGTGGTTTAACCTTCCAAAGCGACTCAGGCTACGAGGGACGCCACAGTGAAGGGCTCAGAAAATTTCGACCACCTGAGGCTCATTAACGTGCACTGACATCGCTCAGTACACGGGCCTCTTGAAATTCGCCCCAATCCGAATTCATCCACAGCGGCCGGGATCGAACCCGTGTCTTTCGGGTCAGCTGCCAAGCACCGTAACCACTAAGCTACACTGGCGGCTTATTCGGAAAGACCCTTTGCGACTTCTGTTTGCTCCGCCACCTTGCTCTAGTCAAATTTGGTTCACACTGTTTACTTCTAATCTGGATTTTTGCTGGGCCATGCCACGTGCCACTTGACTTCAACTGGATCCCACGACCATTATGCTGCTTATATATACGTATAATACATTATATATACATTATATATACATTATATATACGGATGTTTTCACTTTCTGAATAACATTGAGTTGCGAGTCACTGCTGTAAGCGTCTATCCGTTTTAGTGTTCGTGCGTTGTGAGAACCAACCATTCCATGACGCGTTAACGTTTTTATTGGCCCATTATTGAGAAAGTACGTAGAACTAACACAAAATAATGCCAAAAGGTGATTGCAGCTGAAAAACAAAATCAGCACACTTTTGCATGTCGTGTTCTTTTTCCACTTTTTCTGTGACGACCGACGCAGACCGGATAGTCATACTATCCACTTCTAGTAATTCGCCATGCTGGAGAACACCCATTTATTGGGAGGAACTGCAGTGAAGTAAAGGACAGAATCCGCCTTGCGCCAGAGATGTGGTTCTGTTGAACGACCAACGATAACAACGAGAGACACATTTCAAAGCTGTTCGCGCTTGCACTGTGGGTGCAGTGACGGCGTCGGCGGGTGGGGAACTCGAGTCGCAATCCGCCAATGACCCCATTGGCCACGCGTGCAACGTGCGTGACCCACGGTGCTCCCCATCGGGAGGGAAAAAAAAGAAAACGTGCGCTGTTTGCTTTTGTTGGCCTTTTCTGGATGCCGCTGCAAGTAAGCGATTATTAAAAGTACAGCCACCCCTCTCATTTCCTCGCTACCACTTGCGCAGCGACCGCGAACGTAGAATACTGATGCAGCGAAACGAAATCACCACGTTCAGAAGGTTCGTCCTCACCGAAAAACAGCCTTACCATGATAACCCAAATCCAATAATGTTGGATCAGTACTCACGCATCTATATGAAGCCCGCTCTTACGACTATGAGCCAAGAGACCTTTTGGATCATAGTTCTCCATAGTCACTCGAGGCACATTAATGCAATACTCCGCGCGCTTCGCAGCCCTATAGCAAAAGGGTATAAAATAAAAGATACCAAACTATCAGCACCCAATAAAATGCACCCAGATACCGAAGGTAGTGTTCGATGTCGAATCCATAAATTGCGCCACTAGGTCATTGCCTTTTATTTGCCGTTAGTGTCGAGGAACTGCTAACACGATACAAGTTCAGCAAGAATCAACCCTACAGGTCACCAACCGGTCAAAGTTGGCATAGTAACTACTTGTGGTCGCTCATTTTTTATCGTACCTTTACGATAAAAGTTGGCAATGTTTTGTTTTTTAAGCCTCGGCCTTTCGGTCGTCTACCTACAATTTCTCACACACTGCTCGAAAGGGATGCGTTTCCAGAGCGCCATTTTATTGGTTTTTACGGCCTGCTTTTTTCAAGCTGTAGAACCAGATGTAATAAGCTACAAGTTCGGGAGACTTCGCGTTTAATGTGTGGGGTAGATTGTGCAAAAGGAACTCAATACCAGCGGAATGGTTGACACACACAAACGGCGCCGTGTTTGAACCAACGACTCTTCTTGTGTAACGCGCCTCGCTCGTGCTGTCTGCTTCACAAAATGCAGACCATGTGTAACGCTTCAAAACTCGATCCACGACGCAAGTTCGTCACGTTATTTTTTACGCACCAAAGGAAAGGCGTGAAGCTGTGTTAGATTCGTACTTATTGCGCTTATCTAGGTAGGGCAGCGACGTTTAAAATCGGCTGCGTCCTTTACATATGAATGTCGTGGTTTTTCTGTTGCCTCGATTATGGCTCCTTGGAAGTGATTACTCATAATTAAGGAAAGAAGGCAGGTGCCTGATAGGGACAGCAATCAGAACGCCATCCAAAAGTCGATATATGTCATGATTTTTCGGCCATGTCTCGTAGCATCAACAATTCTATTTTTTTCCCCTCACACGTTGTTGCAGTGGCCGCCGCGGTGGTTCAGTGATTATGGTGCTCTGCTGATGACACGAAAGACGCGGGTTCGATCCCGACCGCGGCGGTCGCTTTTCGATGGAGGCGGAACGCTAGAGGCCCGTGTACTGTGCGATGTCAGTGCACGTAAAGAACTCCAGGTGGTCGACATTTTTAGGAGTCCTTCCATGCGGCGGCCCTCATAGCATGAGTCACTCTGGGACGTTAAGCCGCCATAAACCATAAATCAAACACATTGTTGCTTGTTGAGTCAGTGGACTGTCTACAAGTCATATGGACAGACCAAGCCACGACACCTTTAAGAGGGCCCTGACCTGCGCGATATAATGCCCTTTTACTCTCCAGGGACTATAAAATAAACCGCAAAAAGAACTAGTATGAAAGTGCCGCCCATAAACAAACCACATCTAAACTTCAACAAGACCTGCAAGGAAAAGGATGTGATACCCGTGAGCCTTCGCCTACCCACGCAGGAGGCTTCTACTCGAGTCGTGGCACATACAGCAAACACGAGAGAATGTTAATCGTTCCCTGGGGACTCTCCCCTCATCCTACGTCCATGGGCTGCGGCCATTGACCCGCAGGTCCTCCACACAGGGGCTTAAAAAGCCAAGCTGCGCTCGCCCGTAGTCACACCGTGAAGAAGGGGCCGAGCCGGTCCCGAAACGTCGTGTTTTTCCTGTATTTTACTTGGTTGGCGTCACTTACCTTCTCCTAACATTAAATTTCCCAACCAGACAGACTTCTGTCGAATGTTTTCTTTTGAGTCACAATGAGCGACACTGCAATATCTGGCTCGATGTTGCTCTGTGCTTACTGGCCTTATTTACTTAGTTTTTGCTATGGCAGTAAGCTTCCCGCCTGTATAAATGCTTCAAGTTTCATTCGATCACGAGTATCGTCACTGGCGGGCGTGAGCAAGTCGCAACATTGACACCGTAAACACGCTACATCGATCGCTACAGCCGTGACCGGCGTTGGGAGATCCGATCGAATGCTTTGATTGTAGGAAAAGAAGCGGCCGTTTCCACGAAAACGGTGTGTCACAGAAAGCCTACGTGCACGAAAGCGAGTTTCAGCATATGCGGACAAAGATTTATTTCCGCAATCGGTTTCGTGTGGAAGCATTGTTTGGTGCCATACCTACCAATTCTGGGCTAAAGCATTTTTGAGCGGGAAACCCTTTATGAACGCAAATTTTTCACATAATGTAAGATTTCACTATAACAATCAACATATCCGTAGGTAACTCGATGGCAGTTTTGTGAGGTTTTTTTTCTATTCACGTTTTTGCTATCGTCAAAAGCGTTCGCCATTGGTTTTCTATGGTAGTCTTAACTGCTCGATGCGATCGATGGAAACACTTTGAAATAATTATTTTGCTAAATATCAGAATAATGGACAATCACCTTCAATATTTCCGTAATAGTGTCTCACAATTTTACAATTTCCGAAATTTTTGCCGTGGCTTCTTTTGATGAGGTTATGGCCAGGTGACGTATGCAGGAAAAGCACCAGGAGTGAGCAGCCAGCAATGTCAGTGCTGAATGTCGCCTTGGCCGCGCTAGCAGGAAGTGCTCTTTGCTGTTGTACAACAAAGCCTCTTCTTTTTTTTTCTGTCACATTAACTGCGCACCCGGCGATCTACTCGCTTTTGAGATGCTAGTGTGGAGACCCTCCTAGCGTGAACACCGCGCAAGGTGCGCCAACGAAGAAAGTCAAAGCCGATGTCATGCGGACGGGCCTTGCTTCATGCAGTGAAGTTCCAACCAGAACTTACATCTTTCCTGCTCCGTGTTTACGTCGGAGCACGCGTTCCTATCAAAGGTGCCTGCTACGCGCATGTCGCTCCCTGAGTGCACCATTTTTTGGAAAGTACGCACCCTGCTTGCCCGATGCCCGCAAAGTCGCTATTTACTCAAATCAAGGCTGGTACGAAATATGTTTTCTCCGAGTCAGCATGCTCGAAGCTACGTATACAGAGAGCAGTGTAATAAACGCTTTTCTGAGTGCTGCCATCCACTCTCCCTTCGGCCCCACCAAGACACTCAGCATTCGCTCTTCGTCGATGCCAAAATTGTAGGTGGTTGTCGTGAACTAGTTTAGCTCAGTGCAATGGTTAGCGTACGAGCAGGCTGGCTGGAGAGCGGAGTAAGCCATCGTAACGACCGTACGCGACCAGATTCACCGTGACGACTGCGGGATCCCTGGCCATCTCAAACCACAGAGCGTGACGTGCGTCGGGGCCGCAGCGCACTGGGCATCTGGCTGGGTACATTCGCCAGGGTAACGAGCGTACGCGACCAGGTTTGCGGCGACGAGTTCGCGGTTTAAGCCAAATTTGTCAAGGTGAATCTGGTCGCGTACACTGGCCGCAACGACCACGTCGTTCTTCAGCCATCGCGGGTGCGTGCTCATCGCAGTTGGACGCGTGCTTAGCCCTCGTCTTTGCATTCATAAAAGCTGCTGTCATAAAAGCAGCTACGGCTGCTTTTATGACAGCAGGGTTAGCGTCTCGCGGTTTTTTTAAAATACTTGCAGAGAAGCGTGAAAGTGTTCATAGAGGCGGAAAGCTTCATTTCTGGAAGAATGCCGAGTGTTAGGCGAATGATTAGATGACGTTGACGCGAAAGCAGCGCAGTGCCAGTGCACAAAATACCACGAATAGAAACACCGTTTAGCCACTGATAGAAACACCCTGAGCTATCAGTAGCATACGGAACAAGAAGTGCTTCAGCTCATTCATTCATGTACGTCACTGTAACGGCGGGAGCCCGCCATCGTAGCTATATACACTGCCTAGGAAAAAAACAGTAAAATTGTGTAATAAGGGCCCATATAGCCTGGTGAGCACTCGTTATCTCGGCGAAGACAGCATCTATAGGCTTTTATGTCAGTAGATATGCCACGGACGCTTCGTCCGCGGTAGTTTTGGCCTTGCCGTAGAGGCTGATTTGATGGTTGCAACGAAAACTTAAACGGACGCCAAGTAGTTTACGGAATACCGAAGGGCGCTCCATGCCAAGTGAGAGGAAAAACTTTAGCGATAAAGAGTTATTGGTAGTTTAAAGTCCATGGAGGCGTTTCTTCCCTTGCTTGATAATTTTTTTCTCATTATTTCGCTGTGTTTTTCCTGCCACATTAACGCAAAAGGGAAAAGCACCCCGGAACTAAAGGCACCCCGGGTCTTGGATTGCAAGGACGTTAAAACAAACAGACGAGTGGAAAACCGGAAGAAAAACTAATCACTGCTTATGCCATTGTTTTCTTGCTGCGTACAAGCTTGTCGGTGTCGGTGAATAAAACGAATAAATTAAGCGCAGTGGGTGATTCAGTTGCAAGCCTACTGCCGCCGCGGTGGCTCAGCGGTTATGGTGCTCGGCTGCTGACCCAAAAGACGCGGGTTCGAACCCGGCCGCGGCGGATAGAATTTCTTTGGAGGAGAAATTCTAGAGGCCCGTGTACTGTGCGATGTCAGTGCACGTTAAAGAACCCCAGGTGGTCGAAATTTCCGGAGCCCTCCACTACGGCGTCTCTCATAGCCTTACTCGCATTGCGACGTTAAACCCCATAAACCAAACCAAACCAGTTGCAAGCCTACTGAAAAAATGTCTGTTTCATAGTTGATTGTGTGTTTATTCTTTTATGCCTCGACAACCAAGCATGTTTCACTACCATTTCTGCGACGATGGCAGCGGGCTGAATTTGGCGTGTTCTATATTTGCCGTCGTTTATCCATTGACTTATATTTTCTTCGTTTGTAAGCTGAGACAGCGATGCCGCGTGCGCTGTCACTTGCAACTGAAGCGACAGAGCACAGCTTAGCGCAGCAGAGCAATCTGGTCCCGGCGCTTGTCAAGGCTCAAAACAAACCGGCCCGAATGATGCCCGATTTATGATTGAAAAATGGCATACTGTCACTTTTTTCTCTTTTTTTTTATGCCTGACATGATTGTAGGAAAACGTGAGGGATCAAAAATTGGTAAAGAAGATTTACCTTCTCTAGAACTTAGAAATTGCATTTCCAAACTACCGCTTTCTCGTGTGAACTAGATTATGGTCGGAAAAATCGCTTTGTTTTGGTCTTTGTTTGACATTAAGATTTGTCACTTTTCATAATTTTAAACTGTATTAGGTTATGCTGATATGGCTCTTTTATTTTAACCTGACTCCCACCCTTTCAAGCGCTGGTACAAGTGAAGAAAAATGAGTATTCTTTTTTTCTTTTTCTAATAAACACATTAATCGCGAAGCGTAATTCTAAAGCCTCTTTCACCTCAGTGTTGCAGGCCCAACTAGTGGCGAAGCAGGAAAATTTCCAAAAGATCATATAGAGCGTTTTTAATGCGCTTTATGAAGGCGATTATGTAAACGCGGTTTCAGTACTGGCAGTGTGCGCACCTGCCAAGAACACTACTATGAATGTCTTTCAGCACTTAATCCTCGTTTTTACCGATGTCCAGTGAAGCTATTAATTAATACAGTGTCAACCTAACAAATTATGCAAAAGGTACGCTGAGACTTCTTCATCACCATCAATGAAGTGAGAAAATGTAAGAGTGCACCGAAAGCGCGCAATAATTGGAATTATTTTCTTGCTTAAAACATTCTTGGGAGCAAATCTCGTCTTAACATTTTGGTTCGCTCTCAGCGTGACCAAACTGAAAAGCGCTAACGGGTGCACCAGCTACATCGAATTTGTTCTGGAACCTGTGTCTCACAGCTATTTTGTCTTCGCTCTGCACGGCAAACAGAACTGCCATTCCATCATATCGGCAGAAATGAGCTGTGAAAAGTAGGCCAAATGAATTTAGATTACGTACAAATGCGATTGAATGCGAATTATTTATTTCCGGAATGACGCGCTGTACAAGGCGCCATTAAGCAGTTTGGTTTTCGCA
This sequence comes from Amblyomma mixtum, assembly GCF_055824585.1. Taxonomy (NCBI): domain Eukaryota; kingdom Metazoa; phylum Arthropoda; class Arachnida; order Ixodida; family Ixodidae; genus Amblyomma; species Amblyomma mixtum. Next base: position 160,150,402 of record NC_143014.1, on the reverse strand, counting down.
CGTTGAGCAGCCCTTGATGACTTCACCAGCCCTGGCTTGAGCTTTTTTGCTTGGCGTCGTACTAGGCATCGTGACATTTTCGCGTTGTAGCCGGCACTATATCGGCTCAGGCAGCTGACCTGCCTTGCCGTTATCTAAATCAAAGTCACCAAATCGACCCGAAGGAGACGTATTCGGCCGTGACAAATGCAGCCAGAAACTTGTGCGTTCAGAAAGGAATGGAACTGTGCTGATGTCATGTACGACGTCATAAAGCGTGTCATAAAGCGCAGGAAAATTAAATTGCCTCCCTCGGCGCGATTCTTTTTGTGAAAAATTCAGACTAAGAAAGTATGAGACGGAATGAACGTGTCTTTGAAAGCCTGGCAATTATTTTCTTTATCAGAACTGTCGTTTGGACAAGTTGATGACCGTTCTTGTTGACTTCACACCTCGAAAAACACAAGGACGATAGTCATAAAAACGACATACATAAAAATGGCAGGCAAACGGTTGATGCGTGGAATATTATTTAGGGGCCCCCTAATGATTTGTCATTACACGGCGTTTGGCTAGAGTGCTACCCCAGCTGAACTGAGAGGAACGACTGTCAAGGATGCAAAAAGCGCAAGGATATATCTCCACGGGCGGATGCGTGCAACGAGTGAGACCTCTGTAACACCGGAAAATGCAATGATCGCTTTATTTACATGCCTAAAAACTTTTGCATTGTGGCAAGCAATATATGGCATTTTTCGATGGTGTATCATGCACCACCGAACACTACTGCTGGTGACCCTTCCATAGTATGTGCGTGACTGTTCCAGGGAGGACTGATGGTCGACGCTTAGGAGCAAAAGGAGGCTCAGATGGCTATTTGGCGGTTTTTTCTTCAAGACGTGACATTTGCTTTTAAATTCAAATACGTGACGCCTGCTCCATTAGGTCCATGCATAGCACGCACAATGCAGTGCTCTGTGAGAGTGGCGTAGCAAGTTTTAAATTCTTGCACGAGAATATGTTGAAAAGAATTGGTTGCATTGCAGATGGAAGACAGTGTTTGACACTTCGTAGACAGTGCAGAACAGTCTGATTCTGACTTTAAATGGTTGACTCCGACACCGCATAGCTGCGCCGGTGGCGCAGTAGGCAAAGTTTTCAATGTAACTCTAAGCGGTATTCACAACAATACGGAACATACACGAGCTTCAGGCACCACAATTGGGACATGTTTCTAGATACATCACAAAGCAGAATTTTACTGCCAAATCCAGCGTCGTTTCCGTAGTAGCGGCGGGCTCTCTGTGGCTGAGCGGCATCAATAATGAGCGTGAAGTGACTGCCGGCAGACTTGTGAACATCCAGGTGGCTGCGAAACCTGTCCACCCTACAGCTAGCTCCTGCAAGTTTTCATCAAGCGAAGGCTAGCAAGTTTAGGTACCTTTTGTTTAACTGTTCTTATTCGCTTTTTGCCGCTTTTGCACCAATGCCGCGTACCAGCGAGAAGTATACACTCGTATTTTAAATCGAAATAAGTTTTTGCACATGCGCGAATGTAATGAACATCTACACTGTTTAAGCTCAAGGTAGCGCAATTTTTTTAATTCGCCATTTAGCGTGCTTCAGAAAATTCAGTTGTTGAGCAGTGCGACCAACGCGACAAGTACTATTTGGCCACAGGATTGCACTGTCGCGCACAGAGCGAGAGGAGCGCACCAACCCTGTTCTTGCCGCTGTCTGATAACTGACCGAAACAAGAACCCGCTTCAACATTCGCTCTAATGTTAGATGTGTACAGAACACACTCACACACACAAAAAAAGAAACAGCCGTTGCAAACTCCGCAGAAATCTGCACAAACTATAACGATTATTAGTTACCTGGAATCTTTAAAAGAAAAACCGAATGTGGTCGTTAGTACTCGCCCCAAAAAGACTAGTTAAATCTTGACCTGCAGCGTGGTGGCTGTCGAGGAAGCGAGAAGAAAGAATACATAAAACATGAGGAGACTGCGCGGACATGTGGAGAAGTATGAATAAAAGTGGTGTTATAGTGACGTTTATAATTTCCGGTCAGACCCGCCGCAATATACTTTCACAATTTCCATCAGGGCGTGGTTGAAAACTGAAAACGAGCGGTGCAAATGAACGTTTGCGATCTGCCCGTGGGAGCAGTCGATTAACTGTTTGAATAGACAGCAGTACACCGTGCAGCTAGAAGAGGGATGATAAGTGAAAAAAGAGATGAAACAGATGTGACCACGAACTTGAATACTAAATACCGTAGAGTTTGTAGCAACTGTCGGCAGCGCGACGCGAGTGTAAATCCGGAGCCAAAATACCTGAATGGGGTATCTCGAAGCCTAAAGCAAGGTTAGTGATGAAATGCATATAATACACCCGACGAGAATTGAACGTTGCGTATATCTCCACACTGTCCGGCTGCCAACGACTTCATCTGTACACTTCTGTTGGTGGCCTCGTTTAAAACACCGCGTGCACGCGATACGGGATTAGTTCTAATGTGGTGAATAGAACCCTCAGCCAAGGGGTAAAATGCCCACTGCATGCATCTGAAAAGTATTTTTTTAGTTCTCAACTGGTAAAGACTAGTTCGCTAACTATTTAATTACTGGCTTCAAAGACAAAGTGTCAATCCAGAAGTTGCAGACGTCTTGGAAAACAGCTCACACAATTGTTTACACTAAGCTATCATTTACGGGCAGTTTTTTTTTTTACCGGCCTTAAACCACAACTCGCACAATTGAAGAAGCTGCCACGTGTCAAAGGTGCCACTTCAAAGTCACGAGACGCGTCTCAAAGAACAAAATCAGCTTTTTTCTGGAGTGCTTTCCCCGAGCAGGCTTTGCGTGCGCACGGGGGCAGAGATGTGAGCCAGCAGCTGGTGCTGGTCATTTGAAGGCCAATAAATAAATCTACGTAAATCTTACCCTGATGAAAGCGCCGCTGCGGTATGTTTTTCCAGGCGATCTACAATTTAAAGCGAAAGCACTATTTCACGAGGTCTGACCGGCTCATCGAGCTTTTGTGAAGCTTATCCCTCTCGCGCTGCGCATTGCGCAACGCTGTCTTCATAATCTTGCATCTGCAGCTTGAACAAACAAAAAAATAAGCTGAACCTCTTTCATAGCTTAAGATGATGCCGATATCGCCGCTAGACGTGCCGACAACCCAGCGAAGCACGCCATGATGGAAAACGAGCTGGGTCCGTACAACATATCGGAGGAGGAGTTGCGCCGACTACACCGCATTGATGTACAGCGAGTAAGAAGACGGCGTCGACATGAGTGTACAAATGCCGAGGACGTGGATAAACGCAATGAAGTCTTTGCGAATAAGCGACAGAAGCGTCAAGCCGCGTTAGCGGCCGAAACACCGGAACAGCGAGCCGTTCGCCCTGTGAGGAACAGCGAACTCGAAAACGGGCAAGGGTTACTGTGTGAACTGAACAGTATCACCAACGTCCCACCGCGGAGCTGAACGAACGCCCGGCAAACTCTGAAATGCGGTTGGCCATTGCAGCGTCTGCTAACGCCAAGTTTAGTGAGTTTGTGCAAAATCCGTTCGGCTATCCGTGCCACGTATGCGGCGATAGATTGTGGCGTCTCGAAAATCTGGAAACGGTAAGCGCGCCATGCATCCGACCGACATTGCTGCTGACTTTCCCCGAGATACCGAGATAGACGTAGCCAACGTAAAGGTGTGCAAAACGTGAAAGCTTCGCTACGCAAATAGAAGATACCCCTGTATAGTGTGAGCAACGGCTGCAAGATCCGCCGATACATCCCGGTCGCATGCTCTCATGCTTGCTCTCATCGCATGCTCTCCACTCTATGCGCTTTATGCAAATACGTCGATTGCTGTACTCGAGCAAAAGACAATTCGGAATAAAGGGACTGGTCGTAAACATTCCGCTGGACACTGGCGAGATTATGAAGGTTCTGCCTCGCAATTTTAACAACCAAGCGAAGCCATGCTTTCGCACGTCTAACACGGTTCAACTTTAGTTGAAAACTTCCAATTTTTTTTTGTATTAACACTTTGTTCCTCAAGTCAATAAATAAAAAAATTGATAATTAGTATTTACTCGTTAATTCCGAAGAACGAAACAATACTGCAGACTACGCCACGCGACCCTAAACAACCCTCAGGTGGTTTCACTGGGATAGAACACTTAGTCTTTTAAAAGCTTGGTTATATTTAGCTGGGACACCTTATTTAGGTACACATGTGAAATGTGGTGACGCCCGAGAATATGATTAATACGCAGTTAACAGGTGTTTGCCACCTGCCACGGTGGGCAGGTTGTGATGTCGTCACGAGGTTACGTGGCCTAGGTGGCGGTGGGCCACCGACTTTTCCGCTCATAACGGCGCCGCCAACGACAACGACGACAACGCCGAAGACACCGGATTTTCTGTAGAACGGTAGCCGTGACTGACATGCATGCATAGAACGACTGTAATAAACATTGTGTCATGTGTCTACCGTGTGCTTCCGCCGCTCGGCTGCTGACTCGAAGGAAGCGGATTCGATCCCGGCATCGGCGGTCGAATTTCGATGGAGGCGAAATTCTAGAGGCCCGTGTACTGTGCGATATCAGTGCACGGTAAAGAACCACAGGTGATCGAAATTTCCGGAGCCCTTCACGACGGCGTTCCTCATAGCCTTCGTTAGTGACTGCGATAGCGTTCTGTCCCGTCGGTTCCTTTTTGTCGCTGTCCTTGTGCTTTCCACGCTATATGCAATGTCGCATAACGAATACACACCAACTAGCCCAACTGTGTTCCATGATCCTCATAGCCTGAGTCGCTTTGGGACGTTAAATCTCCATAAACCATAAACCGCATCCACTGTGCTTCATCTATGCCATTGAAATAAACAACACGCAGAATACACTTGATATACCTCTTTAATACCAAAGCAACATCATGGATAACAAAGCATAACCACGATAAGCCATGCAAAACCAAGATAAAGAACGCAAAACAATGACCACACTGTGCTAGCGCACCTAATTGGCATTTGGCCTCACTGCTCAAATCGACCACCATTTTGTTCTTCGCTCATACGCACAACCATTGCTGTCATGAACACTGCTGATACCAATCTCCAGTAATAATTGAACTGCTCTCCAACTTTTTATCCTCTGTATATAGTGTCGTTTTGTCGACGACCTCGTCTGACTTAATGGCGGCGTCGCTTTAGTTTATTTCTTGTTTGCAGCCCGCATTTCATTGTATCGTCACATAGCCATTCAATTTCCTGACCAACCAAGCTATAAGCTGCATCGCTAGAAGTCTACGATGCAAGGCACTTTGAATACAGCGTGACTACAGCTGAAGCATTATAAGCCTCGGAAATTGTTCGAATTATGCCTGCTGGAACGTTTCACAATGTATAGTGAGGTTGTTATAATGCAGGTGTTTATTACGCATTAAAAGCTCATAAACAATCATGGACGCAGTGCTCTTATCTATAGACCGAAATTTCTAGTGATGTGTTGCACGACTCGCTGGCACGTGGAGCTTGAATGACTCTTGGTTTGATACACGTTCATCTGGGCAATTTTTTTTTCTCCCTGATCTGTTACTTGCGTCGAGGGACATATCCTGTGTGGGTTCTGGAGTCTACTCTGCGGTATCTTTACCTGAAACATTGGCGATGCTGTCTCCACACATTTCACGGCTCAGAGGCGTGGGAATTAGGGGTGCGCGAATAGGAATTTTTTTCGAATATGAATCAAATACAAATAGCCTCGAATATCGAATAATGAAGCTCAGATGCAGTCATTCACAATGGCTTTTTTACTATCACACGCTAGAACACTGCGCTTTGCTGAAGGATGAATTAGAATGCCTTATAACGTTGAAGGCAGGGAATCTAACAGTAGGATCACAAGTTGAAATATAACACTTGTTTACGAAAGCGCAATGACTATCTAGTCGCTATCGCAAATGGCCTTGATACAGTGGAAATTAATGCTCCAGGTTGTAGCTGCGTAGTTATATTTGCAGCAATACGAGATCCAAACAGTGTGATCAAAAGGGCGCAAAAGTTATTACAAGCTAAAATGTGAAGGCGTCATTGAATATATTATGTAAGAATATGCTGACAGGACGGTGCACGGAGGCGCCAAATTACTGTGGCGCTTTCGGTAATTTTATTAGGTAATTCTCCTGATGAAGGTCCCCACACCTTCCCAGGCATGAGGACCACCACGGCTGCCGTAGTATATGAGGTTTATAATTATTTGCTTGATTAATTCGTTCCCACGCAAAGGGTGTCTTGCTACATAATCCCAGTATGGATACATGAATTATTCAATTAATCTCTCATTCCGCTCATGACGCCAAACAGGCTTGTCGAGGTGAGAGGACTGCCGTTTTAGTTTAATGTATGATTTAAAATTATTTCCTTTATTAACTATCTTAGATGCAAAAACGTCCCTGGTTTTATTCCAGTTTGCAGGATTGTATGAACGAACGAATGACAGTTCGTGGTTTTCTACAAAAATAATTTTGATATCTGCCAGGTAGCTGAAAGTGCTGTTTTAAAATGTAACAAGCCCTGATTTACCGCTCTACTCCTGTATTTTTTCTTCTTCGAAGGTAATGGCATTCCCATTGTTTCGCATTAAAGAACAGCTTAGAATACGATAATGTACCCTATTTTCTGGAAGGAGAAAAATAAGGAGCGAAAATGGGCTGCAATAAATTGGCTTTCATTCGCCGCTATTTCCTGCAACCTTAGGCAGTGCACTGCCCTAACTTGCGCAATGACGGATCACCTCCCTGCCCGGATCCCAGGAATGTCGCAGGTTTGAAACTTTGCGATTGTTTCGAAACTATTTTCCAGGGCTGCGCGCGGCGTCCCATTCGAGGCGCAAAGGGCGGAGAAATTGTCACCTTGCAAACTTTATTTCTGGGCAATCCTATTCCACCTGTTTTTTTTTTTTGGTTTTCGCTTTTCGACCTTTTTTTTCGTGGTGGGCCTCCATTTGTCCAGCCTGTCCAGCTGTCTCATCAGCCTGTCTCCCAACCGTCTTTTTCCCGAGGAGTGCTGAGAAGGCTGACCGCAGCGCCGTCGCTAATTTATTAAAGTTCCTTCTCCGTGATGGGAATAAAACAGAAAATTCGTAGTGGATCCTCTGCCAGGGTATTGTGAGAAGATATTCAACTACGTTCTCTCCTCAGGCGTCTTCCTTTCGCTTATCTTTCTGAGAAGTGCCGCTCAAGTGGTGATGTATTGCTTTTGCTTCCTCCCTTAAATTACCCCTCTCGAAAGGCTAACGGGCGAGCCGAAAGCCACCGCATAAATGAAGGGAAATTGAAATGAGAGCACCAGAAAACGCGGCGGAAGCAAGCAAGCAAAGTTCACGCGAGCCAAGCGCTTGAATAAGTGCGCGCACTTCACGCTCACTTCAGGCTGGCCGTCTTCGTTCACGGATTCCCTCCTTTCTTCCCGCGGGCTCTTACTTTTATATCCTTTCTGGAAACCTTCGCTGAGCCGGTGTATACCGATTTTTCCCTAAGCTGTCTCGTCATGATGTCCGCGACGGCGCGTTGTCTAGATTAGCATTTTTATGCCGCCCAATCTGCGCCTTCTGGCTCGCAGCTCTAAGCGCGAGTGCAGCGTCGGGCTGCCCGGAAGGGTGCGGAGAGAACTTAAACGGCCCCTCCTGTACGCGGTCTGCCGGGCTCGACGAAAGAGGAATTCAACGCGCAAAATGTACTGCTCTCAGCCACCTACAGAGTCTAATGCCGCGGACAGAGCATTTTTGGAGACTTAGCTTTTCAATTCCTGAAATATTATTTTTATGCCCTGCCACATTAGCATACAAAAATAATCAGGATTCTTACACGAAATTCGAGGAAGTAACAGAGTCCTTAACACTTCTTCAGGAACTTCTACTCCACTACTGCGAAGTGAAAAATTAGTAAAATCATTGACCTCGACCCCATAATATTCGCCAATGCTTGAAATGAATTCTTCTGTGCTATGAATGTTCACCAACAACTACAGTCGCCCCGCGTGAGCTATCGTCAAAACCATTAATTTTTTTTTTCTGAAGGGAAGTCAAGTTTATTTCGTTGTCATTTCTCCCCGAGCTCTGCCATCAACAGTCGCTAACGTGAAAAATGTTAGAGGCTTAAATAATATTTCCGCATTTATTTTGAAATATTCTAATCTAAGATATGCTAATCTTCCAGCAACAACCGTGCGCCACGACAAGCAGGGAGCCGCGGGCACCAATCACGTCGTGATTCAGAATATCTTGTACATCATCTAGTGATCGTCCTACGCTCTTTGGTTAAGGTTTACGGTCACATAATTGCTCTAGCAGTGTAGTTCAACAGAATGGAAAGTTGATCTATCCGCATGCTGTTCACGATGAATAAGGGAGTGCAAATGTTGCAAAGACACGGAAAGAAGACCACAGGACAGGCGCCGTTTTCACTACCTTATTGCGAAGGAAACTAACTCTTAAATACGAAAATATGCCGAAGGCAGCAACAAAAACAATCAGTTAACAAATCAAGGTTAAAACAGAAGAAAAAATCTATACCTACGCAGATAACTCATTTCCTTTCTAGGTAGCGAGAGCGAAGATTTGCTCACTCAATTTCTACACGAGGACAAATAGAACGCTTACATCGCTTTTCTGGTTCTTTGTTGCGGATGGCGATACAGGACCTCTGTGGCCTCAAAAATAGGATAGGACGACCATTGTTACATTCTTGGACCGGCCTCACGTTGCATCATGGAAGATAATGATGAATTGAATTTCGTAAAGGAATCGGGCGTTTCTCTAGAAGGGTTTTCTCTAGAAGGGCTGTGTACCTGCGTTGTACAATTGTAGGTGTGGGGTGATAAGATATTTTTACAGAAGTCTGGAATTTGCATCGGGTCGCCTATAGCACCGATTTTGAGCAGTATTTTTTTGAGTGATATGGATAGGGTACTCTACCAGAATTGGAAGGTTTACGCAAGACATCTTAGTTATGTTGATGATTTTTTTGGCCCTAGTTGATAGAGCGGAGTTTGATAACCTCACGGTTAACATTTTTGAAAACCTTCAAAGAGTGTGGCTCCGTTCTCAAATTCACCCTAGAGGTTGCAAAACAAAATGAGTTACAGTTTCTGTATTTTAGTCTGCACTTCAATCCCACGCATGTCTGATGGCAATATTGCCCTAGGTAAAAAAACAAAACACTACTCAACTATAGCTCCAAAAATTCGAAACTAGTGAAGAGTAGAATAGCTCTTTCTTGCCTGAGATCGAGTCTAGCAACACCTTGCCTGCATGTTCTCTGCGATAGCTTCAATGCCCAAGCTTCTGGATAGGGGAATACAGGCTACCCTATTAACGTCATTTCCCAGTCTTGTGTGAAGTTAATGAAATCGGGGAAAGGCCGTTCAACCTCCACTGAAGCGAACTCGAAGAAGCATGCCACCTAGGCACCTAGGCAGATCCACCTTGCAGAGACACCTAGGCAGAGAGACTGGGACACAGCGTCGAAATTAGCGATCCGAGCCGCCAGAGAGACAGTGGCAAAATCCGTGAGTGGGAGACTTTGTGCTAGCACACTAAACATTTTTTTTTCGCCCTGGAAGTATATTTCGTTATGGACGGAAGCTTTTTTTTTTGGGGTCATCATGTTTTTGCTTGCTTTTCAGTCTCTGTGCAGCTATGATTTGGGGGCCTTCTTTTTGAATATTTATGCATCCTACAACTATTGATTATGTAGGTATTAAACTGATTATTAATAAACGTAAAGGTGCGCACGGACACTTAAGGTCTAGTGATGTACCGCGAAATAAAGACAAAAAGAAACAAGAGCTCGTAAAGCACGTAGTTTGGATGAAAAGCTGAGGAGCTGCATGTAAAATTTCACAAAAATTCTTCTCTCAAACACCGTGCTGAAAACAATGTGGAAGAGCGAAAAAAAAACAAGCAGGAACATGATAGGAAGCAGTAAAAATGGGTTAAAAAGTGATGCAAAGCTAAAATATGGACGCTTTTAACAACAGCAGCGTTTAAGCGTACAGGGATGTGAAAGGATAATCTCAAATGAACAAGCGCAAGGTATGCATAAAGAAACGATGGCATTTAAGGATAGTAGACTACAAAGCTGAGGTTAAAATAAACACTATGAGTAATGACGGAGTAATTACTCATTTGCATCGACCCAAGCGCAGTCATATGACTACGAAGGAAAGGAAAGCTTGTGTGTACGCCAGTGAGCAACTGCTCGCATATTACAAATCGTTTACACCTTTGAGGATTCCCTTAAAATTCGACCGAACACTGTGAGTGTTCAAAAACCTCTGAGTGATGAAAAAAGGCAATATAAATGCCTTCATCCTCGTCAGAAGCAAGTGTTTGTTGTGAGGCACAAGGATATGAAAGAGTCTGTTTTGCCTACTGGCTTTCAGTGTGACTTGAAATTGAATGCAATCAAGGAGCTTCGAGCAAATAACTTTGCTGCGAATTATTTAGTGCAAAAAACAAGATACATCCACCAAGAATATATTTTCATAAGAGGGGTGGCGTAACTGGGTTGTCACTCAAACCGGGCTTAAGAAATCGCTCGTGCGATTAAAAAGATTGCGTATGCCTTATAGAAAGTTTCCTTAAGCAATTTTCCTGCGTCATTCACGGTAGAAAGAAGGCAAGAGCATGCGATTCTTGACATCACAAAACAAAATGTACAAAGGCCATAAGGTGAGGTGACTGAGGGTCATCTTCTTGCCCTTGTTCATTTTTATTTGCGTTTTAGTGTGTCTTTGTTCAATTTACGCACGCTGTAACAAACAATCAATGAATATTGCAGTTATGCCAGGCACAAAAACACCTGCCATATGAAAGGAAAGGGACCAAGACACAAAATGTGCCGAGAACAATAATCAGCGTCTTAAAGGGAAAAGGAAAAGTCATTTGGCTGGCCCACATGAAGAGAGAAAAGATTAAAGAGGCTACGCACAAATTGAAACTGGTCTGTATCAAAGGAAAAAAAAACCTACGCCATTCTAACGACAAAAAAAAACCACTCGCACCACAAACAGAGCTTCTATGAGCTGGAGAAGAGCAAGATTTTAATACAGGTGTCGCCATCACCAGCCAATTTCGGAAACTGCGCGCGCCAAGATCGATTTTTTTTCCCCGCAAACCCTAAAGGCTTTACTACGTCACTATTCACTTCAAAATGGAGGCAACCAGTCCTCGGTGGGCACGTTAGGAGTTTGAATAGAGTGGCGGGAAATTTTTAAATGAAAATTTTCAGCCATAAATCTTTCTTTTTTCTTGTTGCAGACAAGCATTAGCATACTCATGAAGTTTATGCATTTTTTTCTGAAAAAAATAACTGGACTTAATTGTCCTCAGCGCCTCTTCAACAGACATGACGAAAACAAATATTTTCGCGGTATTGTTACCTGTCTCTCATAATTAACTGATTTTAGCTACCGTATTCAGAGGCAGGACTAAAAATGACAAGGAAACCGGCTAAAAAACAGTATTAGTCCCTGTCTATTTAGAACAATTTGTACAGTGAAGCGAATATAAATGAAAAGTGTTTGAGGCGCCCCGAGGGGACTCAGAAATGTGCGTTAATATACAGTCTTTCGAAGAAAGGTATTTACAAGCAGCTTAGATCTCACCTGAACCATGGAGCCCCAAAAAGACTGGAACAAATCATACCTGTCTTCCGTGCACGCCGCGGGAGACATGCATCCAACATTCTTGAACAAAGATTTTGAGAATTAGAAAACAGTAAGATACTGTTGCGGAAATATTGAAGATAATAGTCCATTCTTCCGACATGTAGTAAAATCTTTTTTTTATAATGTTTCCATCGCTCGCGTCGAGTAGTTAAGACTGTCATATAAAACCAACGCGGAGCGCTTTAGACGCTAGGAAAAACGTTAATAGCAAAAGAATGCAAGCCTGCCGACGGGAGATGTGCTAATATATTGATTGTTTTTTATATACAAATCTTTCAATATAAGAAAAAAAAATAGCGCTCATAAACTCTTTACCATTGAAAAAGTTTCTGTCTATAAATGTTTGGTACGTGTGCGTCGGAGAACTGATCACGAGTTGTATTTCGTATTTCGATGTTTGTCAAGCCCCTTTCAAGACTCAAACTATAGCTCGCGCTTCCTTCACACGTAACAGACTTGTGACAGACTTTTAATAAGGATCTATCGCTTCTGTACTACCTGGTGGCATCAGTTTACCCCGCTACTGACAGGCGCATATGAGAGCCGGTGAACAGTGCGTCAACTACATAAAGCAAAGTCTTTCCGAAATCCCAACTGCCGACCTGTGCCAGACGTTCCACTCGACACTCGTGACGAGCGAGAAAATAGTGTCCAGGTGTAATTGCTTTTAAAGACACCAAAAAGCGGTGCAACTACCAATTTCCTTTCAATACAGGGCATCCCTGAGTGAAGTATAGCAGTGGCACAATCGTATACTGCAGCGATAAAAATAATTGTGAACAGCGCGGCGCCTAGGAACTCCGCTGTTCCCATTTATCTTCATCGCGCTTGCACCTGAGTGATGCAGAAAGACGCTAGTGTGGAGGACTACAACATGTTTTTCTTACCACTCAGGTAAAAGTGAGATGAAAAGGAATTCGAACAGCGGACAGCGTTACAGCACAGGCCCCGCGCTGTTCGTATTTCTTTTTCTTGCCCCTGTATACAGACATCACCTTGAGTCAATCAGGCTTCGTGGATAGGTTTGTTGCCACAGAAGTCGGTCAAAGGTAGGCATTTCAGTGCAGCGCTCGAGTGGTCGAATATGCCGGAATCAAAACCTATAGGACGCAAGCTCGGTTCCCATAACTGTTTAAAAATGAATTTCGTTTTCAAAGCAAGTGCGGCAGTTTGCGGGTTCGTGTAAAATACAGTCGGCATGAACAGCGAGCGATGTTACGCAATTTGCAATTTTCATCTATTCGCTTCTCCGTTATCGTCATTGTAGACCGTGCTGTACGGCTACGATGGAAGCTGCACAGTTTGGTCTTCATACTCGCCAATGTAAATATGTCATTGTTGGAAAGGAGCGCAACATGTGCAGTCTGAACTGAAGCGTATTTCTGCTTTCACAGGAGGACCTGCGTCCTACGTGGGGGGTCAGTCAGTCCCATGGGTCCCGTCGACACCAAGAGTAAAGTATCCAGGTAAGCCTTCTGCATGCATCGTGTCCCTCGTTTTGTTTTATTAATTCCGCATGCCTATGAAAATAAGCCTCGTGACAAGTGAGGATGAGCCGCTTTTCTGGGAAAAGTTAAATACGCGGCTGCTTCTTTGCCGCGGATATAGAAGCGCGCTATGCTGTGTGGCACGCTCATCTCAAAGCTACCCCTGCCAGTTTTGAGATCGGCGGCTTCGGTGCCTCGAGGTGACACTGAAATGTGCCCCTAATTTGCAACGAAACATTCATGCGGAGTTTAGGCTTTTGGAAATGGCACGCTGTTGTTACTCATCGCAGCATCTAACCAAACTCGCGCCTTCAGCAGCGGCGACTAAGCGCCTTAGTTGTAAAACACCCCGCAGCATCACAGCGTCCAAAAATTTATTCCCTCACACGAATCGGTGACACACTGAAATCCCGATTTTCAGTCCATAATGCGTTGAACATTTGGAGCACTTTTGTACGAAAACAAGGGAGAAGAGAGCAAATAAAAAATACCTTCAGGCTGCTTCGACATGTAAGTTCGATGATGCTGCTGCGCGCATCCCATTCCGATTGCCGCGCAGCAGCGAGCAACCCGGAGGCCCCCCGACGCGCAGCCTTCGAGCGAGCGTGCTCCTGGGGGGGTCCTTGTTCGCGCTCCTGGCCCGTTTCTTGAAAACAGGTCGTGGAGGTGACATCCCGGAGTGTACAAGCGTGGCACAGGACCAATTTCTCCGCTGAAATGGCCTGAGGGGCTTGATGCACGTGCAGACGCCGATATTGGTTTTCGCACTTTAGGCCGCCGGTGACAGCAGTGTATACGAGAAAATATCTGGCCTCCACTACACGCGCGCTTTACACGGTGGTGGCAGGCTTCACTTTTTAAGACCACTGGCTTTTTCTCACTGCAAAATACAGCTAGATAACACGCATTCATTAGATGTGACGGCATATTTTTTTCTTGAATGGAACTTTTTGAGTTGCCTATTTGGCTCATCTCACCTGAATTAGATTGGGTGCGCTTGCGTCCAGATGAAACAAAAAGATTGATTCCATAGTTGAAAATTTTCCGCACTCTAGCATAACAAAACCTGACAGATGCGGCATAAAAACTGGGGGGGGGGGGGGGGGTTACAGAAGCCAAGGCAAAAGAACAAAGACTCATCGCCTACGCACTTCATATATGTGATAGTATGTGTTTTATATTATTTTTGCCACGCACTGTCGAATAGCGGAGGAAACACTGTAAACGCAGAAAAGAGGAAGCACCAAATTATAAATTGAGGGTCTGAATAATAAAAGCTGGTATAGGTCAGTTTTGCTTATTCACATAGGTACACTTTTTTGTTTATGACTTGTTAACCTTAAATATTGCTGACTCATCCGTAGTAAACTATACTGAACCATTTCACTGCTCGCCACAAAGCTCCCAAGCTTTATACAGAACTGTTCGCCGCAATTGGGAACTGACACCAATTTGGCGATAAAGAGAAAAGAAAATGGTTTCCCTCGTTTTGGGTAATGACCCCCTTTTGAACACTTTCCACCTAGCGCTGTTCTTTCCAATGAAATGACAACAAAATGACCTTATATTTTTATAAGGCTCAGTGTATAATTGGAATAAACACGCATGCAACAAATAAGAAAAATAGTTTTGGGGTCTAAAACGTAAGCAAGAGTGAAGACTAGAACTCGCTGGCAGAAGGATGGATAGCTGGGCGAGTTAGTAATAGTTGATTGTGACTCGTCCGTGGTGTCTATTTCTTTTGTTCTTCCGTTCGTCTCGCGCTGTACCGCCCACAGTGAACTCAATTTCACCCTGAACATGTTGATAACCGTTTGAAAATAAGGTGATCTCTTGAAATTCTGGCCTTTGGGTGCACAAAGAAGAGCGAAGGTATTCTGCTTCTGTTAATAGCGAGAGATCAAAACCAAAATCCACATTAAGAGCTCTGCGAAAACGGTTATTCGTCTATTAGTTACGTATCTGAAAAAATTACAGAACTGCTCCAGAGGAAACTCACACTCATAAAGGTACACTGCAGTCAGTAGTGATCTTCCTTTAGGAAACACTATACTCGACGCTCATTGGCTGTTTTCATACGTCGAGCTTTTTCGGAAAACTAAACAGCGTTTTCTGGCGAGAGCCGTGCCTGTGGAGACCACTGCGCTAAGCGTTCCCATATTGAGAGCGTGATGCCAAGCATGAATTTGCTGTCTGGAACACAATACGAAATTGTACTGCGTAGTCGTCGCCACACTGCGTTGCAGCTCTAGAATGCAGATTGCGCGCCAAGCCAGACTGAAGCTTCCGTTTTTACTCGTCTCTAGATGCTCCTAAATATTTATAAGCCAATGGGCAACCCAAACTAAAAACCAAAGGCGGCAGTCTCACTGCAATAGTGTGCAGCGACTCCTTCTGGAAATTAGAAATCCCCGCGTGCATATGAAAGCCCTTGTCGATGGCAGCGCACATTTTCAAGAAAAAGCCACTGCGCTAGTAAGCGCAGTGGCTTTTTCTTAAGAAGGTGCCACGTAAGAAGGTGCTAAGAAGGTGCTACTAACTTTCACAAACCTTAATAAGTGTTCTAGCAAAGACTGTGTCGGTTTTTGTGGCTAACTAAAATAGCTAGCAAATATTACTTATGTATTTCGAAGTAAGCCCACGTAGCTGTCATCCAGGCAGAGAAATCAGTTACAGAGTAAGGTTTCCGGCGGATAGAGAATGTAAAAAAAATTGACTGTTCATAACGATTTGAATGTATTTAAACTGCGCAACAAGCAGCAATGTAGCTCTGGGTACTGAGCGCGCAACACAGAGACGACGTGGCAGACCACGCAGTAAGCAATGCCATCGTTGTGCACACTTTTTCCCAGGTTAGTATCGAGCGGACCGCTGACGTGTGTATCCTTTACATAATTGCGTGAAGTCACGTGCATGTGAAACGGACTTCACAAATGTATACAGAGAAAACCAGAAAGACAGCTAATAAAAATAACTCAAAAGCTTTATTCATGGCTAGCGACAGTGGCAGAGTGATAGCGGTTACTAATTCCACTGAAATAATTAGTAAAAAACTGCCGTTACTAGCCGCAGGACGCTTGAGCAAGCAAACATGTACGAGGACAGTTAGCAAATTACAGCAGTCATAAACCTTTTTAAACCTATACCACAGTGGCTAGCGATATGGCGTCAGCATGAGCACAGTATACTGTGAAGGCACCCTATGACACAGTAGTACCCTCCTGCTTATATGTAACTTAGCCACGACACTTGTGCCTGAAACTTGCCTTTAGAATTGCCTGGATATAGCTATGCAAACTCTGCGTATACTACTATTAAGAATATGCCATTCGTAGCTCTTCTGACATGGTTCTCGCTTTGAAGTTTAGCGCCTTTGTATACAGACGAAGCTACGCAGCCTGAACGCTGGACACTTCCCGGAATCAAAGACTAAGGGTCAATCGCCTCTCCTTTATGTGTTCGGAACGCAAATCGACCGCTCATGCAGTAAAATACCCGACGCACGGGCAATCACAATGATCATGAAGCAAATGGACGATCGAATTAAATGGGGATCGGTCGCTTTCATGCGAGGATTTTCAATGGCCTTAGCATTCGACGGCGATCGACTCGCCGGAGGTTCGCGAATCAAACTGAAATTTCAAGGGCCATTGAGAACATCCTCTCACCAACCATATGATGCAGGAAACGTGATACTAAATCACTGAGCTAATAAATAAGAAGTTTCAGGTTTTAAAATAATAGTTAATATACGCATTTTCTTTTCCACCGTCTGACATTAAGTTCTCCACTCGTAATGGCACCGCTTATTTCCAAAAGCAAAAAACCTCCGCTGTTTTTATTATACGCCATGTCTTTGTCTTCAGCATGTTCCTTTCGCTTCTTTGCGCGCCTTGAGACGACCGCGTGTCAGTATTACCCAACAGCATTGCAACTATATAACAGCTTCAAACATAGATGGTCACTCATCCTCCAGCTTCGCAGTCGGAAACGAACATTTTTGAAAGGAAGTTCCCAGCGTTGTCTGGAGTCGGCCCACCAAGGCAGCCAGTTGATAATCGTCATCGGCTTCATTGACAAGTGACTACGTCGACAGGCTTCAGTCGCACATATAGCGAATTTGTGCATCCTCCCAAGGGCGTCCGGAGAGGGTGGGGGTGTGGGGTGGAAGGGAGGGCTGCTGCTTCCCCGCCTCCCCCTCTGAGATTTCGAATATTTTTTATGGACTAGCTAGAAACAACTACACAGCTTGTTTAGCCCGCTCAGGTGATAGTAGATTTTCGTATTTCGCTTATTAAATTTAATTATTTGTTCATTAATAAAATCCAATGTATGTTCTACAAGCCTAGCACTAATTTGGTGCTTCTAATTTTTGTTTCATGTGGTTAGTTTAGACCACAAATAGTGCCTTTTTGGTTCTAACCTACCATTTCCCCTGTTCTGCTCACGGCTTTGCATTCTTCCATGCGAGGGCACCCGCCTTACTCGTTCCTACATATATTTTCCCTTTATCTTCCGTCATCAAGCTCCAGGCGGAAAACCACAGACAAGCAAATTCAACCACAGTGCCCTTGATTTCATTCATTGTCTCTGAGTTACCATATCTGGATGGCGTTTCTTTGCCTTCATTTGACCACAGACTGAAGATGTGCACTTATTCGAAAGTAACTCACCGCTAGTCGTCTCCAGTATTTGCCGCATTTCTTATTGAAATACTGCGATGCTATCTGTGGATCAGTTGTTTAGTATGACGCGATTACTAGCGCTTTAGTATGTCGCGTTGACGCGTTTACCCACGAAAGATAGTTTTCCTGGTGACTTTTGTTGACATTTGTTGCCCGCGAATGCGCAGATAAGCGAGCGTAGTAAGCGTGCAGAATTACAGCATTCGTTCATTCATTCATTCATTCATTCATTCATTCATTCATTCATTCATTCATTCATTCATTCATTCATTCATTCATTCATTCATTCATTCATTCATTCATTCATTCATTCATTCATTCATTCATTCACAACGCATGCTGGATATGACACAATGAAATACCAACGAAAACAGTGGGCAGCCGCCGTTAATAACGAAAGTTGGCCGTTTTCTTTGAGGTCCGCTGTACTGCTCGACTGTGAATGATCCGA